>NW_026046592.1:0-32500 GCF_023864275.1 Schistocerca cancellata
TGGGAGAGCGTTAGACTGAAGATCTAAAGGTCCCTGGTTCGATCCGGGTTTCGGCAGGTATTCGTTTTCATGCGACGCCAATGGAATTACTCTGCGTTTGTGATAATGCAACTACCGCTGACAACAAAACTGACCCTCTCCTGTAGCTGTTCTGGTTGTCTATTGCATGCCATAAGAGGAACTTACTAGACAACTAACTCCCTTAGAAGCAAAAGAATTAAAAATATCCTACCGACTGCATTCCCTTTTCTGTGTCAGGGTGGTGAAGAACATCTTCAACGGAACCGTGAAATGAGCGAAAGCGTGGGAAACATTGCATTCGAAATGCTTGTGAATTTTCCAATTGCCCAGTGAGTGTCGACAAAACACGTAATTCTCTGCTCCAACGTATGAGACGTAACAACTGGTACAATTTGTTGTTGCATCGTGTGTCAGCAGTCTTCGATAGTGTGTTACGGGCTTAGCGCGATAAGTTTGTAGACAGCATTTGGGCGACGTTTTATTAGTAACGGCCCCATGCAGCGATTGAACAACAGTAAAGGACATGAGTCAATGTATAGTTGTGCATCGTGGAGGTTTTGCAGCCTTGTGTGAGCCCGGATAGCTCAGTCGGTAGAGCATAGGCTTTTA
Source organism: Schistocerca cancellata (assembly GCF_023864275.1). NCBI lineage: Eukaryota > Metazoa > Arthropoda > Insecta > Orthoptera > Acrididae > Schistocerca > Schistocerca cancellata. The sequence goes on from NW_026046592.1 coordinate 631, forward strand.
ACCTAAGGGTCCAGGGGTTCAAGTCCCTGTTCGGGCGGAAATTTTAATACTTTGGTAGCGATTCGTCTGGTAGCGTGGAAACGCTACGGAAAATAATGCAGCTACGCCGTTTTCTGACACCACAGTGTTTTAAACGGTAGCAGTTGCATGTGTCGAGAGAACACCGCGCTAACGGCAGTCGTGGCCGAATGGTTAAGGCGTCTGACCTCGAAATCAGATTCCCTCTGGGAGCGTAGGTTCGAATCCTACCGGCTGCGTGCGATTTTGCGTAAAGAGGAGCAAACGTTTTCGCACACATGTGACATGCGTGGGCGAATGCGGGTGCAACCAGTGATGCCATTCTCAACAAGACGAAAATTTCCGTTTTAAGAATACTGAGTTTTCGCGACGACAGCTACTTACTGTGCCTTTCGGTTCACCTCGCACTGACGCTGGGACTGCAGAAAGCCGTCGCTGAGATGGTGAGTACACAGATGTGCTCGAAAGTGTTGGACAGAGCGGACATTTCATTTTCTTTTTATGAATCGCAATTTCAATCATTCGAGTGCGGCAAAAGCAGTGGTGCAGCGTTTTTTTTTCTTTTCTTAAGATCTCGCAGCTGCTTGGAGGTATGTCCATCGTTTTAAGACGACAGAAAACTAGCGTCAGCGGTGCGTCAGTGGGAAGTCGGTGAAGTCGCCATTGGAGCCATAAGTCAGTGGGAAATTAGTACACTTTCGTAACGGCTAATGGAAACCCTACAGCAAAGAGTGAGGCCACGCCGTTTTCTGCCATCAGATGCTTCTAAAGATGGCGGCTTCACTTGTCGGGAGTCGCTTCGCCACCGGCAGTCGTGGCCGAGTGGTTAAGGCGTCTGACTTGAAATCAGATTCCCTCTGGGAGCGTAGGTTCGAGTCCTGCCGACTGCGAAAATTTTCTCGCTCTCAAAAGGCGGATGTTGCTAGGATGCACCTAGCAGTTGCGTCACTACTAAACACGTGGGTCACCAGCAATGTGCAGTGTTATTTGATCGAGGGCGCAGCGTTACAGTCGCCCCCAGAAGCCGCAGCTCATCTCCTAGTCTCACAGCCGTCCACCAGGTGTTAGTACAAGTGTCGCCTCACTGGGCAGTGCAGATGTGTCCATTTTAGCTTGCAGACGATGACGTGTAGCAATTTATGAGCTAACGCAAGTCGAATGTTTTACCGTGTGTATCTGCTAGATACTGCCTCTCATATGGTGGAGAGGCTCACTCCTTCTTGTGTCTCGTTCTCTGCACACGAGTTGCCCCTGGCATCGATATAGCACGTGTTTTCTAGCGTCAGCGTGGCGTCACGTCAAGTCAGCGAATTCAATATCACACGAATCGAGTCGACATGTTTGCTTGTTACGATGACGGAAGCTGAAGAAATGTGTGTGGAACTTCACTGCATCGGCTGCTCGCCCTTCAGCGTCCTATGTCTTATCAGACGAAGGTGACTGTGAAATTGGCAACGAGGCACAAATTAACGAACACATGCAAATGGCAACCTTCGACGTCAGCCGAAATAGCTCAAGTTGGGAGAGCGTTAGACTGAAGATCTAAAGGTCCCTGGTTCGATCCGGGTTTCGGCAGGTATTCGTTTTCATGCGACGCCAATGGAATTACTCTGCGTTTGTGATAATGCAACTACCGCTGACACAAAACTGACCCTCTCCTGTAGCTGTTCTGGTTGTCTATTGCATGCCATAAGAGGAACTTACTAGACAACTAACTCCCTTAGAAGCAAAAGAATTAAAAATATCCTACCGACTGCATTCCCTTTTCTGTGTCAGGTGGTGAAGAACATCTTCAACGGAACCGTGAAATGAGCGAAAGCGTGGGAAACATTGCATTCGAAATGCTTGTGAATTTTCCAATTGCCCAGTGAGTGTCGACAAAACACGTAAATTCTCTGCTCCAACGTATGAGACGTAACAACTGGTACAATTTGTTGTTGCATCGTGTGTCAGCAGTCTTCGAGTAGTGTGTTACGGCCTTAGCGCGATAAGTTTGTAGACAGCATTTGGGCGACGTTTTATTAGTAACGGCCCCATGCAGCACGATTGAACAACAGTAAAGGACATGAGTCAATGTATAGTTGTGCATCGTGGGAGGTTTTGCAGCCTTGTGTGAGCCCGGATAGCTCAGTCGGTAGAGCATTAGGCTTTTAACCTAAGGGTCCAGGGTTCAAGTCCCTGTCCGGGCGGAAATTTTAATACTTTGGTAGCGATTCGTCTGGTAGCGGTGGAAACGCTACGGAAAATAATGCAGCTACGCCGTTTTCTGACACCACAGTGTTTTAAACGGTAGCAGTTGCATGTGTCGAGAGAACACCGCGCTAACGGCAGTCGTGGCCGAATGGTTTAAGGCGTCTGACTCGAAATCAGATTCCCTCTGGGAGCGTAGGTTCGAATCCTACCGGCTGCGTGCGATTTTGCGTAAAGAGGAGCAAACGTTTTCGCACACATGTGACATGCGTGGGCGAATGCGGGTGCAACCAGTGATGCCATTCTCAACAAGACGAAAATTTCCGTTTTAAGAATACTGAGTTTTCGCGACGACAGCTACTTACTGTGCCTTTCGGTTCACCTCGCACTGACGCTGGGACTGCAGAAAGCCGTCGCTGAGATGGTGAGTACACAGATGTGCTCGAAAGTGTTGGACAGAGCGGACATTTCATTTTCTTTTTATGAATCGCAATTTCAATCATTCGAGTGCGGCAAAAGCAGTGGTGCAGCGTTTTTTTTTCTTTTCTTAAGATCTCGCAGCTGCTTGGAGGTATGTCCATCGTTTTAAGACGACAGAAAACTAGCGTCAGCGGTGCGTCAGTGGGAAGTCGGTGAAGTCGCCATTGGAGCCATAAGTCAGTGGGAAATTAGTACACTTTCGTAACGGCTAATGGAAACCCTACAGCAAAGAGTGAGGCCACGCCGTTTTCTGCCATCAGATTGCTTCTAAAGATGGCGGCTTCACTTGTCGGGAGTCGCTTCCGCCACCGGCAGTCGTGGCCGAGTGGTTAAGGCGTCTGACTTGAAATCAGATTCCCTCTGGGAGCGTAGGTTCGAGTCCTGCCGACTGCGAAAATTTTCTCGCTCTCAAAAGGCGGATGTTGCTAGGATGCACCTTAGCAGTTGCGTCACTACTAAACACGTGGGTCACCAGCAATGTGCAGTGTTATTTGATCGAGGGCGCAGCGTTACAGTCGCCCCCAGAAGCCGCAGCTCATCTCCTAGTCTCACAGCCGTCCACCAGGTGTTAGTACAAGTGTCGCCTCACTGGGCAGTGCAGATGTGTCCATTTTAGCTTGCAGACGATGACGTGTAGCAATTTATGAGCTAACGCAAGTCGAATGTTTTACCGTGTGTATCTGCTAGATACTGCCTCTCATATGGTGGAGAGGCTCACTCCTTCTTGTGTCTCGTTCTCTGCACACGAGTTGCCCTGGCATCGATATAGCACGTGTTTTCTAGCGTCAGCGTGGCGTCACGTCAAGTCAGCGAATTCAATATCACACGAATCGAGTCGACATGTTTGCTTGTTACGATGACGGAAGCTGAAGAAATGTGTGTGGAACTTCACTGCATCGGCTGCTCGCCCTTCAGCGTCCCTATGTCTTATCAGACGAAGGTGACTGTGAAATTGGCAACGAGCACAAATTAACGAACACATGCAAATGGCAACCTTCGACGTCAGCCGAAATAGCTCAGTTGGGAGAGCGTTAGACTGAAGATCTAAAGGTCCCTGGTTCGATCCCGGGTTTCGGCAGGTATTCGTTTTCATGCGACGCCAATGGAATTACTCTGCGTTTGTGATAATGCAACTACCGCTGACAACAAAACTGACCCTCTCCTGTAGCTGTTCTGGTTGTCTATTGCATGCCATAAGAGGAACTTACTAGACAACTAACTCCCTTAGAAGCAAAAGAATTAAAAATATCCTACCGACTGCATTCCCTTTTCTGTGTCAGGTGGTGAAGAACATCTTCAACGGAACCGTGAAATGAGCGAAAGCGTGGGAAACATTGCATTCGAAATGCTTGTGAATTTTCCAATTGCCCAGTGAGTGTCGACAAAACACGTAAATTCTCTGCTCCAACGTATGAGACCGTAACAACTGGTACAATTTGTTGTTGCATCGTGTGTCAGCAGTCTTCGATAGTGTGTTACGGGCTTAGCGCGATAAGTTTGTAGACAGCATTTGGGCGACGTTTTATTAGTAACGGCCCATGCAGCGATTTGAACAACAGTAAAGGACATGAGTCAATGTATAGTTGTGCATCGTGGGAGGTTTTGCAGCCTTGTGTGAGCCCGGATAGCTCAGTCGGTAGAGCATTAGGCTTTTAACCTAAGGGTCCAGGGTTCAAGTCCCTGTCCGGGCGGAAATTTTAATACTTTGGTAGCGATTCGTCTGGTAGCGGTGGAAACGCTACGGAAAATAATGCAGCTACGCCGTTTTCTGACACCACAGTGTTTTAAACGGTAGCAGTTGCATGTGTCGAGAGAACACCGCGCTAACGGCAGTCGTGGCCGAATGGTTAAGGCGTCTGACTCGAAATCAGATTCCCTCTGGGAGCGTAGGTTCGAATCCTACCGGCTGCGTGCGATTTTGCGTAAAGAGGAGCAAACGTTTTCGCACACATGTGACATGCGTGGGCGAATGCGGGTGCAACCAGTGATGCCATTCTCAACAAGACGAAAATTTCCGTTTTAAGAATACTGAGTTTTCGCGACGACAGCTACTTACTGTGCCTTTCGGTTCACCTCGCACTGACGCTGGGACTGCAGAAAGCCGTCGCTGAGATGGTGAGTACACAGATGTGCTCGAAAGTGTTGGACAGAGCGGACATTTCATTTTCTTTTTATGAATCGCAATTTCAATCATTCGAGTGCGGCAAAAGCAGTGGTGCAGCGTTTTTTTTTTCTTTTCTTAAGATCTCGCAGCTGCTTGGAGGTATGTCCATCGTTTTAAGACGACAGAAAACTAGCGTCAGCGGTGCGTCAGTGGGAAGTCGGTGAAGTCGCCATTGGAGCCATAAGTCAGTGGAAATTAGTACACTTTCGTAACGGCTAATGGAAACCCTACAGCAAAGAGTGAGGCCACGCCGTTTTCTGCATCAGATTGCTTCTAAAGATGGCGGCTTCACTTGTCGGGAGTCGCTTCCGCCACCGGCAGTCGTGGCCGAGTGGTTAAGGCGTCTGACTTGAAATCAGATTCCCTCTGGGAGCGTAGGTTCGAGTCCTGCCGACTGCGAAAATTTTCTCGCTCTCAAAAGGCGGGACGTTGCTAGGATGCACCTAGCAGTTGCGTCACTACTAAACACGTGGGTCACCAGCAATGTGCAGTGTTATTTGATCGAGGGCGCAGCGTTACAGTCGCCCCCAGAAGCCGCAGCTCATCTCCTAGTCTCACAGCCGTCCACCAGGTGTTAGTACAAGTGTCGCCTCACTGGGCAGTGCAGATGTGTCCATTTTAGCTTGCAGACGATGACGTGTAGCAATTTATGAGCTAACGCAAGTCGAATGTTTTACCGTGTGTATCTGCTAGATACTGCCTCTCATATGGTGGAGAGGCTCACTCCTTCTTGTGTCTCGTTCTCTGCACACGAGTTGCCCCTGGCATCGATATAGCACGTGTTTTTCTAGCGTCAGCGTGGCGTCACGTCAAGTCAGCGAATTCAATATCACACGAATCGAGTCGACATGTTTGCTTGTTACGATGACGGAAGCTGAAGAAATGTGTGTGGAACTTCACTGCATCGGCTGCTCGCCCTTCAGCGTCCTATGTCTTATCAGACGAAGGTGACTGTGAAATTGGCAACGAGGCACAAATTAACGAACACATGCAAATGGCAACCTTCGACGTCAGCCGAAATAGCTCAGTTGGGAGAGCGTTAGACTGAAGATCTAAAGGTCCCTGGTTCGATCCCGGGTTTCGGCAGGTATTCGTTTTCATGCGACGCCAATGGAATTACTCTGCGTTTGTGATAATGCAACTACCGCTGACAACAAAACTGACCCTCTCCTGTAGCTGTTCTGGTTGTCTATTGCATGCCATAAGAGGAACTTACTAGACAACTAACTCCCTTAGAAGCAAAAGAATTAAAAATATCCTACCGACTGCATTCCCTTTTCTGTGTCAGGTGGTGAAGAACATCTTCAACGGAACCGTGAAATGAGCGAAAGCGTGGGAAACATTGCATTCGAAATGCTTGTGAATTTTCCAATTGCCCAGTGAGTGTCGACAAAACACGTAAATTCTCTGCTCCAACGTATGAGACGTAACAACTGGTACAATTTGTTGTTGCATCGTGTGTCAGCAGTCTTCGATAGTGTGTTACGGGCTTAGCGCGATAAGTTTGTAGACAGCATTTGGGCGACGTTTTATTAGTAACGGCCCATGCAGCGATTGAACAACAGTAAAGGACATGAGTCAATGTATAGTTGTGCATCGTGGGAGGTTTTGCAGCCTTGTGTGAGCCCGGATAGCTCAGTCGGTAGAGCATTAGGCTTTTAAACCTAAGGGTCCAGGGTTCAAGTCCCTGTCCGGGCGGAAATTTTAATACTTGGTAGCGATTCGTCTGTGTAGCGGTGGAAACGCTACGGAAAATAATGCAGCTACGCCGTTTTCTGACACCACAGTGTTTTAAACGGTAGCAGTTGCATGTGTCGAGAGAACACCGCGCTAACGGCAGTCGTGGCCGAATGGTTAAGGCGTCTGACTCGAAATCAGATTCCCTCTGGGAGCGTAGGTTCGAATCCTACCGGCTGCGTGCGATTTTGCGTAAAGAGGAGCAAACGTTTTCGCACACATGTGACATGCGTGGGCGAATGCGGGTGCAACCAGTGATGCCATTCTCAACAAGACGAAAATTTCCGTTTTAAGAATACTGAGTTTTCGCGACGACAGCTACTTACTGTGCCTTTCGGTTCACCTCGCACTGACGCTGGGACTGCAGAAAGCCGTCGCTGAGATGGTGAGTACACAGATGTGCTCGAAAGTGTTGGACAGAGCGGACATTTCATTTTCTTTTTATGAATCGCAATTTCAATCATTCGAGTGCGGCAAAAGCAGTGGTGCAGCGTTTTTTTTTCTTTTCTTAAGATCTCGCAGCTGCTTGGAGGTATGTCCATCGTTTTAAGACGACAGAAAACTAGCGTCAGCGGTGCGTCAGTGGGAAGTCGGTGAAGTCGCCATTGGAGCCATAAGTCAGTGGGAAATTAGTACACTTTCGTAACGGCTAATGGAAACCCTACAGCAAAGAGTGAGGCCACGCCGTTTTCTGCCATCAGATTGCTTCTAAAGATGGCGGCTTCACTTGTCGGGAGTCGCTTCCGCCACCGGCAGTCGTGGCCGAGTGGTTAAGGCGTCTGACTTGAAATCAGATTCCCTCTGGGAGCGTAGGTTCGAGTCCCTGCCGACTGCGAAAATTTTCTCGCTCTCAAAAGGCGGATGTTGCTAGGATGCACCTAGCAGTTGCGTCACTACTAAACACGTGGGTCACCAGCAATGTGCAGTGTTATTTGATCGAGGGCGCAGCGTTACAGTCGCCCCCAGAAGCCGCAGCTCATCTCCTAGTCTCACAGCCGTCCACCAGGTGTTAGTACAAGTGTCGCCTCACTGGGCAGTGCAGATGTGTCCATTTTAGCTTGCAGACGATGACGTGTAGCAATTTATGAGCTAACGCAAGTCGAATGTTTACCGTGTGTATCTGCTAGATACTGCCTCTCATATGGTGGAGAGGCTCACTCCTTCTTGTGTCTCGTTCTCTGCACACGAGTTGCCCCTGCATCGATATAGCACGTGTTTTCTAGCGTCAGCGTGGCGTCGTCACGTCAAGTCAGCGAATTCAATATCACACGAATCGAGTCGACATGTTTGCTTGTTACGATGACGGAAGCTGAAGAAATGTGTGTGGAACTTCACTGCATCGGCTGCTCGCCCTTCAGCGTCCCTATGTCTTATCAGACGAAGGTGACTGTGAAATTGGCAACGAGGCACAAATTAACGAACACATGCAAATGGCAACCTTCGACGTCAGCCGAAATAGCTCAGTTGGGAGAGCGTTAGACTGAAGATCTAAAGGTCCCTGGTTCGATCCCGGGTTTCGGCAGGTATTCGTTTTCATGCGACGCCAATGGAATTACTCTGCGTTTGTGATAATGCAACTACCGCTGACAACAAAACTGACCCTCTCCTGTAGCTCTTCTGGTTGTCTATTGCATGCCATAAGAGGAACTTACTAGACAACTAACTCCCTTAGAAGCAAAAGAATTAAAAATATCCTACCGACTGCATTCCCTTTTCTGTGTCAGGTGGTGAAGAACATCTTCAACGGAACCGTGAAATGAGCGAAAGCGTGGGAAACATTGCATTCGAAATGCTTGTGAATTTTCCAATTGCCCAGTGAGTGTCGACAAAACACGTAAATTCTCTGCTCCAACGTATGAGACGTAACAACTGGTACAATTTGTTGTTGCATCGTGTGTCAGCAGTCTTCGATAGTGTGTTACGGGCTTAGCGCGATAAGTTTGTAGACAGCATTTGGGCGACGTTTTATTAGTAACGGCCCCATGCAGCGATTGAACAACAGTAAAGGACATGAGTCAATGTATAGTTGTGCATCGTGGGAGGTTTTGCAGCCTTGTGTGAGCCCGGATAGCTCAGTCGGTAGAGCATTAGGCTTTTAACCTAAGGGTCCAGGGTTCAAGTCCCTGTCCGGGCGGAAATTTTAATACTTTGGTAGCGATTCGTCTGGTAGCGGTGGAAACGCTACGGAAAATAATGCAGCTACGCCGTTTTCTGACACCACAGTGTTTTAAACGGTAGCAGTTGCATGTGTCGAGAGAACACCGCGCTAACGGCAGTCGTGGCCGAGTGGTTAAGGCGTCTGACTCGAAATCAGATTCCCTCTGGGAGCGTAGGTTCGAATCCTACCGGCTGCGTGCGATTTTGCGTAAAGAGGAGCAAACGTTTTCGCACACATGTGACATGCGTGGGCGAATGCGGGTGCAACCAGTGATGCCATTCTCAACAAGACGAAAATTTCCGTTTTAAGAATACTGAGTTTTCGCGACGACAGCTACTTACTGTGCCTTTCGGTTCACCTCGCACTGACGCTGGGACTGCAGAAAGCCGTCGCTGAGATGGTGAGTACACAGATGTGCTCGAAAGTGTTGGACAGAGCGGACATTTCATTTTCTTTTTATGAATCGCAATTTCAATCATTCGAGTGCGGCAAAAGCAGTGGTGCAGCGTTTTTTTTTTCTTTTCTTAAGATCTCGCAGCTGCTTGGAGGTATGTCCATCGTTTTAAGACGACAGAAAACTAGCGTCAGCGGTGCGTCAGTGGGAAGTCGGTGAAGTCGCCATTGGAGCCATAAGTCAGTGGGAAATTAGTACACTTTCGTAACGGCTAATGGAAACCCTACAGCAAAGAGTGAGGCCACGCCGTTTTCTGCCATCAGATTGCTTCTAAAGATGGCGGCTTCACTTGTCGGGAGTCGCTTCCGCCACCGGCAGTCGTGGCCGAGTGGTTAAGGCGTCTGACTTGAAATCAGATTCCCTCTGGGAGCGTAGGTTCGAGTCCTGCCGACTGCGAAAATTTTCTCGCTCTCAAAAGGCGGACGTTGAGCTGCATCCTAGCAGTTGCGTCACTACTAAACACGTGGGTCACCAGCAATGTGCAGTGTTATTTGATCGAGGGCGCAGCGTTACAGTCGCCCCCAGAAGCCGCAGCTCATCTCCTAGTCTCACAGCCGTCCACCAGGTGTTAGTACAAGTGTCGCCTCACTGGGCAGTGCAGATGTGTCCATTTTAGCTTGCAGACGATGACGTGTAGCAATTTATGAGCTAACGCAAGTCGAATGTTTTACCGTGTGTATCTGCTAGATACTGCCTCTCATATGGTGGAGAGGCTCACTCCTTCTTGTGTCTCGTTCTCTGCACACGAGTTGCCCCTGGCATCGATATAGCACGTGTTTTCTAGCGTCAGCGTGGCGTCACGTCAAGTCAGCGAATTCAATATCACACGAATCGAGTCGACATGTTTGCTTGTTACGATGACGGAAGCTGAAGAAATGTGTGTGGAACTTCACTGCATCGGCTGCTCGCCCTTCAGCGTCCCTATGTCTTATCAGACGAAGGTGACTGTGAAATTGGCAACGAGGCACAAATTAACGAACACATGCAAATGGCAACCTTCGACGTCAGCCGAAATAGCTCAGTTGGGAGAGCGTTAGACTGAAGATCTAAAGGTCCCTGGTTCGATCCCGGGTTTCGGCAGGTATTCGTTTTCATGCGACGCCAATGGAATTACTCTGCGTTTGTGATAATGCAACTACCGCTGACAACAAAACTGACCCTCTCCTGTAGCTCTTCTGGTTGTCTATTGCATGCCATAAGAGGAACTTACTAGACAACTAACTCCCTTAGAAGCAAAAGAATTAAAAATATCCTACCGACTGCATTCCCTTTTCTGTGTCAGGTGGTGAAGAACATCTTCAACGGAACCGTGAAATGAGCGAAAGCGTGGGAAACATTGCATTCGAAATGCTTGTGAATTTTCCAATTGCCCAGTGAGTGTCGACAAAACACGTAAATTCTCTGCTCCAACGTATGAGACGTAACAACTGGTACAATTTGTTGTTGCATCGTGTGTCAGCAGTCTTCGATAGTGTGTTACGGGCTTAGCGCGATAAGTTTGTAGACAGCATTTGGGCGACGTTTTATTAGTAACGGCCCCATGCAGCGATTGAACAACAGTAAAGGACATGAGTCAATGTATAGTTGTGCATCGTGGGAGGTTTTGCAGCCTTGTGTGAGCCCGGATAGCTCAGTCGGTAGAGCATTAGGCTTTTAACCTAAGGGTCCAGGGTTCAAGTCCCTGTCCGGGCGGAAATTTTAATACTTTGGTAGCGATTCGTCTGGTAGCGGTGGAAACGCTACGGAAAATAATGCAGCTACGCCGTTTTCTGACACCACAGTGTTTTAAACGGTAGCAGTTGCATGTGTCGAGAGAACACCGCGCTAACGGCAGTCGTGGCCGAGTGGTTAAGGCGTCTGACTCGAAATCAGATTCCCTCTGGGAGCGTAGGTTCGAATCCTACCGGCTGCGTGCGATTTTGCGTAAAGAGGAGCAAACGTTTTCGCACACATGTGACATGCGTGGGCGAATGCGGGTGCAACCAGTGATGCCATTCTCAACAAGACGAAAATTTCCGTTTTAAGAATACTGAGTTTTCGCGACGACAGCTACTTACTGTGCCTTTCGGTTCACCTCGCACTGACGCTGGGACTGCAGAAAGCCGTCGCTGAGATGGTGAGTACACAGATGTGCTCGAAAGTGTTGGACAGAGCGGACATTTCATTTTCTTTTTATGAATCGCAATTTCAATCATTCGAGTGCGGCAAAAGCAGTGGTGCAGCGTTTTTTTTTTCTTTTCTTAAGATCTCGCAGCTGCTTGGAGGTATGTCCATCGTTTTAAGACGACAGAAAACTAGCGTCAGCGGTGCGTCAGTGGGAAGTCGGTGAAGTCGCCATTGGAGCCATAAGTCAGTGGGAAATTAGTACACTTTCGTAACGGCTAATGGAAACCCTACAGCAAAGAGTGAGGCCACGCCGTTTTCTGCCATCAGATTGCTTCTAAAGATGGCGGCTTCACTTGTCGGGAGTCGCTTCCGCCACCGGCAGTCGTGGCCGAGTGGTTAAGGCGTCTGACTTGAAATCAGATTCCCTCTGGGAGCGTAGGTTCGAGTCCTGCCGACTGCGAAAATTTTCTCGCTCTCAAAAGGCGGACGTTGAGCTGCATCCTAGCAGTTGCGTCACTACTAAACACGTGGGTCACCAGCAATGTGCAGTGTTATTTGATCGAGGGCGCAGCGTTACAGTCGCCCCCAGAAGCCGCAGCTCATCTCCTAGTCTCACAGCCGTCCACCAGGTGTTAGTACAAGTGTCGCCTCACTGGGCAGTGCAGATGTGTCCATTTTAGCTTGCAGACGATGACGTGTAGCAATTTATGAGCTAACGCAAGTCGAATGTTTTACCGTGTGTATCTGCTAGATACTGCCTCTCATATGGTGGAGAGGCTCACTCCTTCTTGTGTCTCGTTCTCTGCACACGAGTTGCCCCTGGCATCGATATAGCACGTGTTTTCTAGCGTCAGCGTGGCGTCACGTCAAGTCAGCGAATTCAATATCACACGAATCGAGTCGACATGTTTGCTTGTTACGATGACGGAAGCTGAAGAAATGTGTGTGGAACTTCACTGCATCGGCTGCTCGCCCTTCAGCGTCCCTATGTCTTATCAGACGAAGGTGACTGTGAAATTGGCAACGAGGCACAAATTAACGAACACATGCAAATGGCAACCTTCGACGTCAGCCGAAATAGCTCAGTTGGGAGAGCGTTAGACTGAAGATCTAAAGGTCCCTGGTTCGATCCCGGGTTTCGGCAGGTATTCGTTTTCATGCGACGCCAATGGAATTACTCTGCGTTTGTGATAATGCAACTACCGCTGACAACAAAACTGACCCTCTCCTGTAGCTGTTCTGGTTGTCTATTGCATGCCATAAGAGGAACTTACTAGACAACTAACTCCCTTAGAAGCAAAAGAATTAAAAATATCCTACCGACTGCATTCCCTTTTCTGTGTCAGGTGGTGAAGAACATCTTCAACGGAACCGTGAAATGAGCGAAAGCGTGGGAAACATTGCATTCGAAATGCTTGTGAATTTTCCAATTGCCCAGTGAGTGTCGACAAAACACGTAAATTCTCTGCTCCAACGTATGAGACGTAACAACTGGTACAATTTGTTGTTGCATCGTGTGTCAGCAGTCTTCGATAGTGTGTTACGGGCTTAGCGCGATAAGTTTGTAGACAGCATTTGGGCGACGTTTTATTAGTAACGGCCCCATGCAGCGATTGAACAACAGTAAAGGACATGAGTCAATGTATAGTTGTGCATCGTGGGAGGTTTTGCAGCCTTGTGTGAGCCCGGATAGCTCAGTCGGTAGAGCATTAGGCTTTTAACCTAAGGGTCCAGGGTTCAAGTCCCTGTCCGGGCGGAAATTTTAATACTTTGGTAGCGATTCGTCTGGTAGCGGTGGAAACGCTACGGAAAATAATGCAGCTACGCCGTTTTCTGACACCACAGTGTTTTAAACGGTAGCAGTTGCATGTGTCGAGAGAACACCGCGCTAACGGCAGTCGTGGCCGAGTGGTTAAGGCGTCTGACTCGAAATCAGATTCCCTCTGGGAGCGTAGGTTCGAATCCTACCGGCTGCGTGCGATTTTGCGTAAAGAGGAGCAAACGTTTTCGCACACATGTGACATGCGTGGGCGAATGCGGGTGCAACCAGTGATGCCATTCTCAACAAGACGAAAATTTCCGTTTTAAGAATACTGAGTTTTCGCGACGACAGCTACTTACTGTGCCTTTCGGTTCACCTCGCACTGACGCTGGGACTGCAGAAAGCCGTCGCTGAGATGGTGAGTACACAGATGTGCTCGAAAGTGTTGGACAGAGCGGACATTTCATTTTCTTTTTATGAATCGCAATTTCAATCATTCGAGTGCGGCAAAAGCAGTGGTGCAGCGTTTTTTTTTTCTTTTCTTAAGATCTCGCAGCTGCTTGGAGGTATGTCCATCGTTTTAAGACGACAGAAAACTAGCGTCAGCGGTGCGTCAGTGGGAAGTCGGTGAAGTCGCCATTGGAGCCATAAGTCAGTGGGAAATTAGTACACTTTCGTAACGGCTAATGGAAACCCTACAGCAAAGAGTGAGGCCACGCCGTTTTCTGCCATCAGATTGCTTCTAAAGATGGCGGCTTCACTTGTCGGGAGTCGTTTCCGCCACCGGCAGTCGTGGCCGAGTGGTTAAGGCGTCTGACTTGAAATCAGATTCCCTCTGGGAGCGTAGGTTCGAGTCCTGCCGACTGCGAAAATTTTCTCGCTCTCAAAAGGCGGACGTTGAGCTGCATCCTAGCAGTTGCGTCACTACTAAACACGTGGGTCACCAGCAATGTGCAGTGTTATTTGATCGAGGGCGCAGCGTTACAGTCGCCCCCAGAAGCCGCAGCTCATCTCCTAGTCTCACAGCCGTCCACCAGGTGTTAGTACAAGTGTCGCCTCACTGGGCAGTGCAGATGTGTCCATTTTAGCTTGCAGACGATGACGTGTAGCAATTTATGAGCTAACGCAAGTCGAATGTTTTACCGTGTGTATCTGCTAGATACTGCCTCTCATATGGTGGAGAGGCTCACTCCTTCTTGTGTCTCGTTCTCTGCACACGAGTTGCCCCTGGCATCGATATAGCACGTGTTTTCTAGCGTCAGCGTGGCGTCACGTCAAGTCAGCGAATTCAATATCACACGAATCGAGTCGACATGTTTGCTTGTTACGATGACGGAAGCTGAAGAAATGTGTGTGGAACTTCACTGCATCGGCTGCTCGCCCTTCAGCGTCCCTATGTCTTATCAGACGAAGGTGACTGTGAAATTGGCAACGAGGCACAAATTAACGAACACATGCAAATGGCAACCTTCGACGTCAGCCGAAATAGCTCAGTTGGGAGAGCGTTAGACTGAAGATCTAAAGGTCCCTGGTTCGATCCCGGGTTTCGGCAGGTATTCATTTTCATGCGACGCCAATGGAATTACTCTGCGTTTGTGATAATGCAACTACCGCTGACAACAAAACTGACCCTCTCCTGTAGCTCTTCTGGTTGTCTATTGCATGCCATAAGAGGAACTTACTAGACAACTAACTCCCTTAGAAGCAAAAGAATTAAAAATATCCTACCGACTGCATTCCCTTTTCTGTGTCAGGTGGTGAAGAACATCTTCAACGGAACCGTGAAATGAGCGAAAGCGTGGGAAACATTGCATTCGAAATGCTTGTGAATTTTCCAATTGCCCAGTGAGTGTCGACAAAACACGTAAATTCTCTGCTCCAACGTATGAGACGTAACAACTGGTACAATTTGTTGTTGCATCGTGTGTCAGCAGTCTTCGATAGTGTGTTACGGGCTTAGCGCGATAAGTTTGTAGACAGCATTTGGGCGACGTTTTATTAGTAACGGCCCCATGCAGCGATTGAACAACAGTAAAGGACATGAGTCAATGTATAGTTGTGCATCGTGGGAGGTTTTGCAGCCTTGTGTGAGCCCGGATAGCTCAGTCGGTAGAGCATTAGGCTTTTAACCTAAGGGTCCAGGGTTCAAGTCCCTGTCCGGGCGGAAATTTTAATACTTTGGTAGCGATTCGTCTGGTAGCGGTGGAAACGCTACGGAAAATAATGCAGCTACGCCGTTTTCTGACACCACAGTGTTTTAAACGGTAGCAGTTGCATGTGTCGAGAGAACACCGCGCTAACGGCAGTCGTGGCCGAGTGGTTAAGGCGTCTGACTCGAAATCAGATTCCCTCTGGGAGCGTAGGTTCGAATCCTACCGGCTGCGTGCGATTTTGCGTAAAGAGGAGCAAACGTTTTCGCACACATGTGACATGCGTGGGCGAATGCGGGTGCAACCAGTGATGCCATTCTCAACAAGACGAAAATTTCCGTTTTAAGAATACTGAGTTTTCGCGACGACAGCTACTTACTGTGCCTTTCGGTTCACCTCGCACTGACGCTGGGACTGCAGAAAGCCGTCGCTGAGATGGTGAGTACACAGATGTGCTCGAAAGTGTTGGACAGAGCGGACATTTCATTTTCTTTTTATGAATCGCAATTTCAATCATTCGAGTGCGGCAAAAGCAGTGGTGCAGCGTTTTTTTTTTCTTTTCTTAAGATCTCGCAGCTGCTTGGAGGTATGTCCATCGTTTTAAGACGACAGAAAACTAGCGTCAGCGGTGCGTCAGTGGGAAGTCGGTGAAGTCGCCATTGGAGCCATAAGTCAGTGGGAAATTAGTACACTTTCGTAACGGCTAATGGAAACCCTACAGCAAAGAGTGAGGCCACGCCGTTTTCTGCCATCAGATTGCTTCTAAAGATGGCGGCTTCACTTGTCGGGAGTCGCTTCCGCCACCGGCAGTCGTGGCCGAGTGGTTAAGGCGTCTGACTTGAAATCAGATTCCCTCTGGGAGCGTAGGTTCGAGTCCTGCCGACTGCGAAAATTTTCTCGCTCTCAAAAGGCGGACGTTGAGCTGCATCCTAGCAGTTGCGTCACTACTAAACACGTGGGTCACCAGCAATGTGCAGTGTTATTTGATCGAGGGCGCAGCGTTACAGTCGCCCCCAGAAGCCGCAGCTCATCTCCTAGTCTCACAGCCGTCCACCAGGTGTTAGTACAAGTGTCGCCTCACTGGGCAGTGCAGATGTGTCCATTTTAGCTTGCAGACGATGACGTGTAGCAATTTATGAGCTAACGCAAGTCGAATGTTTTACCGTGTGTATCTGCTAGATACTGCCTCTCATATGGTGGAGAGGCTCACTCCTTCTTGTGTCTCGTTCTCTGCACACGAGTTGCCCCTGGCATCGATATAGCACGTGTTTTCTAGCGTCAGCGTGGCGTCACGTCAAGTCAGCGAATTCAATATCACACGAATCGAGTCGACATGTTTGCTTGTTACGATGACGGAAGCTGAAGAAATGTGTGTGGAACTTCACTGCATCGGCTGCTCGCCCTTCAGCGTCCCTATGTCTTATCAGACGAAGGTGACTGTGAAATTGGCAACGAGGCACAAATTAACGAACACATGCAAATGGCAACCTTCGACGTCAGCCGAAATAGCTCAGTTGGGAGAGCGTTAGACTGAAGATCTAAAGGTCCCTGGTTCGATCCCGGGTTTCGGCAGGTATTCGTTTTCATGCGACGCCAATGGAATTACTCTGCGTTTGTGATAATGCAACTACCGCTGACAACAAAACTGACCCTCTCCTGTAGCTCTTCTGGTTGTCTATTGCATGCCATAAGAGGAACTTACTAGACAACTAACTCCCTTAGAAGCAAAAGAATTAAAAATATCCTACCGACTGCATTCCCTTTTCTGTGTCAGGTGGTGAAGAACATCTTCAACGGAACCGTGAAATGAGCGAAAGCGTGGGAAACATTGCATTCGAAATGCTTGTGAATTTTCCAATTGCCCAGTGAGTGTCGACAAAACACGTAAATTCTCTGCTCCAACGTATGAGACGTAACAACTGGTACAATTTGTTGTTGCATCGTGTGTCAGCAGTCTTCGATAGTGTGTTACGGGCTTAGCGCGATAAGTTTGTAGACAGCATTTGGGCGACGTTTTATTAGTAACGGCCCCATGCAGCGATTGAACAACAGTAAAGGACATGAGTCAATGTATAGTTGTGCATCGTGGGAGGTTTTGCAGCCTTGTGTGAGCCCGGATAGCTCAGTCGGTAGAGCATTAGGCTTTTAACCTAAGGGTCCAGGGTTCAAGTCCCTGTCCGGGCGGAAATTTTAATACTTTGGTAGCGATTCGTCTGGTAGCGGTGGAAACGCTACGGAAAATAATGCAGCTACGCCGTTTTCTGACACCACAGTGTTTTAAACGGTAGCAGTTGCATGTGTCGAGAGAACACCGCGCTAACGGCAGTCGTGGCCGAGTGGTTAAGGCGTCTGACTCGAAATCAGATTCCCTCTGGGAGCGTAGGTTCGAATCCTACCGGCTGCGTGCGATTTTGCGTAAAGAGGAGCAAACGTTTTCGCACACATGTGACATGCGTGGGCGAATGCGGGTGCAACCAGTGATGCCATTCTCAACAAGACGAAAATTTCCGTTTTAAGAATACTGAGTTTTCGCGACGACAGCTACTTACTGTGCCTTTCGGTTCACCTCGCACTGACGCTGGGACTGCAGAAAGCCGTCGCTGAGATGGTGAGTACACAGATGTGCTCGAAAGTGTTGGACAGAGCGGACATTTCATTTTCTTTTTATGAATCGCAATTTCAATCATTCGAGTGCGGCAAAAGCAGTGGTGCAGCGTTTTTTTTTTCTTTTCTTAAGATCTCGCAGCTGCTTGGAGGTATGTCCATCGTTTTAAGACGACAGAAAACTAGCGTCAGCGGTGCGTCAGTGGGAAGTCGGTGAAGTCGCCATTGGAGCCATAAGTCAGTGGGAAATTAGTACACTTTCGTAACGGCTAATGGAAACCCTACAGCAAAGAGTGAGGCCACGCCGTTTTCTGCCATCAGATTGCTTCTAAAGATGGCGGCTTCACTTGTCGGGAGTCGCTTCCGCCACCGGCAGTCGTGGCCGAGTGGTTAAGGCGTCTGACTTGAAATCAGATTCCCTCTGGGAGCGTAGGTTCGAGTCCTGCCGACTGCGAAAATTTTCTCGCTCTCAAAAGGCGGACGTTGAGCTGCATCCTAGCAGTTGCGTCACTACTAAACACGTGGGTCACCAGCAATGTGCAGTGTTATTTGATCGAGGGCGCAGCGTTACAGTCGCCCCCAGAAGCCGCAGCTCATCTCCTAGTCTCACAGCCGTCCACCAGGTGTTAGTACAAGTGTCGCCTCACTGGGCAGTGCAGATGTGTCCATTTTAGCTTGCAGACGATGACGTGTAGCAATTTATGAGCTAACGCAAGTCGAATGTTTTACCGTGTGTATCTGCTAGATACTGCCTCTCATATGGTGGAGAGGCTCACTCCTTCTTGTGTCTCGTTCTCTGCACACGAGTTGCCCCTGGCATCGATATAGCACGTGTTTTCTAGCGTCAGCGTGGCGTCACGTCAAGTCAGCGAATTCAATATCACACGAATCGAGTCGACATGTTTGCTTGTTACGATGACGGAAGCTGAAGAAATGTGTGTGGAACTTCACTGCATCGGCTGCTCGCCCTTCAGCGTCCCTATGTCTTATCAGACGAAGGTGACTGTGAAATTGGCAACGAGGCACAAATTAACGAACACATGCAAATGGCAACCTTCGACGTCAGCCGAAATAGCTCAGTTGGGAGAGCGTTAGACTGAAGATCTAAAGGTCCCTGGTTCGATCCCGGGTTTCGGCAGGTATTCGTTTTCATGCGACGCCAATGGAATTACTCTGCGTTTGTGATAATGCAACTACCGCTGACAACAAAACTGACCCTCTCCTGTAGCTGTTCTGGTTGTCTATTGCATGCCATAAGAGGAACTTACTAGACAACTAACTCCCTTAGAAGCAAAAGAATTAAAAATATCCTACCGACTGCATTCCCTTTTCTGTGTCAGGTGGTGAAGAACATCTTCAACGGAACCGTGAAATGAGCGAAAGCGTGGGAAACATTGCATTCGAAATGCTTGTGAATTTTCCAATTGCCCAGTGAGTGTCGACAAAACACGTAAATTCTCTGCTCCAACGTATGAGACGTAACAACTGGTACAATTTGTTGTTGCATCGTGTGTCAGCAGTCTTCGATAGTGTGTTACGGGCTTAGCGCGATAAGTTTGTAGACAGCATTTGGGCGACGTTTTATTAGTAACGGCCCCATGCAGCGATTGAACAACAGTAAAGGACATGAGTCAATGTATAGTTGTGCATCGTGGGAGGTTTTGCAGCCTTGTGTGAGCCCGGATAGCTCAGTCGGTAGAGCATTAGGCTTTTAACCTAAGGGTCCAGGGTTCAAGTCCCTGTCCGGGCGGAAATTTTAATACTTTGGTAGCGATTCGTCTGGTAGCGGTGGAAACGCTACGGAAAATAATGCAGCTACGCCGTTTTCTGACACCACAGTGTTTTAAACGGTAGCAGTTGCATGTGTCGAGAGAACACCGCGCTAACGGCAGTCGTGGCCGAGTGGTTAAGGCGTCTGACTCGAAATCAGATTCCCTCTGGGAGCGTAGGTTCGAATCCTACCGGCTGCGTGCGATTTTGCGTAAAGAGGAGCAAACGTTTTCGCACACATGTGACATGCGTGGGCGAATGCGGGTGCAACCAGTGATGCCATTCTCAACAAGACGAAAATTTCCGTTTTAAGAATACTGAGTTTTCGCGACGACAGCTACTTACTGTGCCTTTCGGTTCACCTCGCACTGACGCTGGGACTGCAGAAAGCCGTCGCTGAGATGGTGAGTACACAGATGTGCTCGAAAGTGTTGGACAGAGCGGACATTTCATTTTCTTTTTATGAATCGCAATTTCAATCATTCGAGTGCGGCAAAAGCAGTGGTGCAGCGTTTTTTTTTTCTTTTCTTAAGATCTCGCAGCTGCTTGGAGGTATGTCCATCGTTTTAAGACGACAGAAAACTAGCGTCAGCGGTGCGTCAGTGGGAAGTCGGTGAAGTCGCCATTGGAGCCATAAGTCAGTGGGAAATTAGTACACTTTCGTAACGGCTAATGGAAACCCTACAGCAAAGAGTGAGGCCACGCCGTTTTCTGCCATCAGATTGCTTCTAAAGATGGCGGCTTCACTTGTCGGGAGTCGCTTCCGCCACCGGCAGTCGTGGCCGAGTGGTTAAGGCGTCTGACTTGAAATCAGATTCCCTCTGGGAGCGTAGGTTCGAGTCCTGCCGACTGCGAAAATTTTCTCGCTCTCAAAAGGCGGACGTTGAGCTGCATCCTAGCAGTTGCGTCACTACTAAACACGTGGGTCACCAGCAATGTGCAGTGTTATTTGATCGAGGGCGCAGCGTTACAGTCGCCCCCAGAAGCCGCAGCTCATCTCCTAGTCTCACAGCCGTCCACCAGGTGTTAGTACAAGTGTCGCCTCACTGGGCAGTGCAGATGTGTCCATTTTAGCTTGCAGACGATGACGTGTAGCAATTTATGAGCTAACGCAAGTCGAATGTTTTACCGTGTGTATCTGCTAGATACTGCCTCTCATATGGTGGAGAGGCTCACTCCTTCTTGTGTCTCGTTCTCTGCACACGAGTTGCCCCTGGCATCGATATAGCACGTGTTTTCTAGCGTCAGCGTGGCGTCACGTCAAGTCAGCGAATTCAATATCACACGAATCGAGTCGACATGTTTGCTTGTTACGATGACGGAAGCTGAAGAAATGTGTGTGGAACTTCACTGCATCGGCTGCTCGCCCTTCAGCGTCCCTATGTCTTATCAGACGAAGGTGACTGTGAAATTGGCAACGAGGCACAAATTAACGAACACATGCAAATGGCATCCTTCGACGTCAGCCGAAATAGCTCAGTTGGGAGAGCGTTAGACTGAAGATCTAAAGGTCCCTGGTTCGATCCCGGGTTTCGGCAGGTATTCGTTTTCATGCGACGCCAATGGAATTACTCTGCGTTTGTGATAATGCAACTACCGCTGACAACAAAACTGACCCTCTCCTGTAGCTGTTCTGGTTGTCTATTGCATGCCATAAGAGGAACTTACTAGACAACTAACTCCCTTAGAAGCAAAAGAATTAAAAATATCCTACCGACTGCATTCCCTTTTCTGTGTCAGGTGGTGAAGAACATCTTCAACGGAACCGTGAAATGAGCGAAAGCGTGGGAAACATTGCATTCGAAATGCTTGTGAATTTTCCAATTGCCCAGTGAGTGTCGACAAAACACGTAAATTCTCTGCTCCAACGTATGAGACGTAACAACTGGTACAATTTGTTGTTGCATCGTGTGTCAGCAGTCTTCGATAGTGTGTTACGGGCTTAGCGCGATAAGTTTGTAGACAGCATTTGGGCGACGTTTTATTAGTAACGGCCCCATGCAGCGATTGAACAACAGTAAAGGACATGAGTCAATGTATAGTTGTGCATCGTGGGAGGTTTTGCAGCCTTGTGTGAGCCCGGATAGCTCAGTCGGTAGAGCATTAGGCTTTTAACCTAAGGGTCCAGGGTTCAAGTCCCTGTCCGGGCGGAAATTTTAATACTTTGGTAGCGATTCGTCTGGTAGCGGTGGAAACGCTACGGAAAATAATGCAGCTACGCCGTTTTCTGACACCACAGTGTTTTAAACGGTAGCAGTTGCATGTGTCGAGAGAACACCGCGCTAACGGCAGTCGTGGCCGAGTGGTTAAGGCGTCTGACTCGAAATCAGATTCCCTCTGGGAGCGTAGGTTCGAATCCTACCGGCTGCGTGCGATTTTGCGTAAAGAGGAGCAAACGTTTTCGCACACATGTGACATGCGTGGGCGAATGCGGGTGCAACCAGTGATGCCATTCTCAACAAGACGAAAATTTCCGTTTTAAGAATACTGAGTTTTCGCGACGACAGCTACTTACTGTGCCTTTCGGTTCACCTCGCACTGACGCTGGGACTGCAGAAAGCCGTCGCTGAGATGGTGAGTACACAGATGTGCTCGAAAGTGTTGGACAGAGCGGACATTTCATTTTCTTTTTATGAATCGCAATTTCAATCATTCGAGTGCGGCAAAAGCAGTGGTGCAGCGTTTTTTTTTTCTTTTCTTAAGATCTCGCAGCTGCTTGGAGGTATGTCCATCGTTTTAAGACGACAGAAAACTAGCGTCAGCGGTGCGTCAGTGGGAAGTCGGTGAAGTCGCCATTGGAGCCATAAGTCAGTGGGAAATTAGTACACTTTCGTAACGGCTAATGGAAACCCTACAGCAAAGAGTGAGGCCACGCCGTTTTCTGCCATCAGATTGCTTCTAAAGATGGCGGCTTCACTTGTCGGGAGTCGCTTCCGCCACCGGCAGTCGTGGCCGAGTGGTTAAGGCGTCTGACTTGAAATCAGATTCCCTCTGGGAGCGTAGGTTCGAGTCCTGCCGACTGCGAAAATTTTCTCGCTCTCAAAAGGCGGACGTTGAGCTGCATCCTAGCAGTTGCGTCACTACTAAACACGTGGGTCACCAGCAATGTGCAGTGTTATTTGATCGAGGGCGCAGCGTTACAGTCGCCCCCAGAAGCCGCAGCTCATCTCCTAGTCTCACAGCCGTCCACCAGGTGTTAGTACAAGTGTCGCCTCACTGGGCAGTGCAGATGTGTCCATTTTAGCTTGCAGACGATGACGTGTAGCAATTTATGAGCTAACGCAAGTCGAATGTTTTACCGTGTGTATCTGCTAGATACTGCCTCTCATATGGTGGAGAGGCTCACTCCTTCTTGTGTCTCGTTCTCTGCACACGAGTTGCCCCTGGCATCGATATAGCACGTGTTTTCTAGCGTCAGCGTGGCGTCACGTCAAGTCAGCGAATTCAATATCACACGAATCGAGTCGACATGTTTGCTTGTTACGATGACGGAAGCTGAAGAAATGTGTGTGGAACTTCACTGCATCGGCTGCTCGCCCTTCAGCGTCCCTATGTCTTATCAGACGAAGGTGACTGTGAAATTGGCAACGAGGCACAAATTAACGAACACATGCAAATGGCAACCTTCGACGTCAGCCGAAATAGCTCAGTTGGGAGAGCGTTAGACTGAAGATCTAAAGGTCCCTGGTTCGATCCCGGGTTTCGGCAGGTATTCGTTTTCATGCGACGCCAATGGAATTACTCTGCGTTTGTGATAATGCAACTACCGCTGACAACAAAACTGACCCTCTCCTGTAGCTGTTCTGGTTGTCTATTGCATGCCATAAGAGGAACTTACTAGACAACTAACTCCCTTAGAAGCAAAAGAATTAAAAATATCCTACCGACTGCATTCCCTTTTCTGTGTCAGGTGGTGAAGAACATCTTCAACGGAACCGTGAAATGAGCGAAAGCGTGGGAAACATTGCATTCGAAATGCTTGTGAATTTTCCAATTGCCCAGTGAGTGTCGACAAAACACGTAAATTCTCTGCTCCAACGTATGAGACGTAACAACTGGTACAATTTGTTGTTGCATCGTGTGTCAGCAGTCTTCGATAGTGTGTTACGGGCTTAGCGCGATAAGTTTGTAGACAGCATTTGGGCGACGTTTTATTAGTAACGGCCCCATGCAGCGATTGAACAACAGTAAAGGACATGAGTCAATGTATAGTTGTGCATCGTGGGAGGTTTTGCAGCCTTGTGTGAGCCCGGATAGCTCAGTCGGTAGAGCATTAGGCTTTTAACCTAAGGGTCCAGGGTTCAAGTCCCTGTCCGGGCGGAAATTTTAATACTTTGGTAGCGATTCGTCTGGTAGCGGTGGAAACGCTACGGAAAATAATGCAGCTACGCCGTTTTCTGACACCACAGTGTTTTAAACGGTAGCAGTTGCATGTGTCGAGAGAACACCGCGCTAACGGCAGTCGTGGCCGAGTGGTTAAGGCGTCTGACTCGAAATCAGATTCCCTCTGGGAGCGTAGGTTCGAATCCTACCGGCTGCGTGCGATTTTGCGTAAAGAGGAGCAAACGTTTTCGCACACATGTGACATGCGTGGGCGAATGCGGGTGCAACCAGTGATGCCATTCTCAACAAGACGAAAATTTCCGTTTTAAGAATACTGAGTTTTCGCGACGACAGCTACTTACTGTGCCTTTCGGTTCACCTCGCACTGACGCTGGGACTGCAGAAAGCCGTCGCTGAGATGGTGAGTACACAGATGTGCTCGAAAGTGTTGGACAGAGCGGACATTTCATTTTCTTTTTATGAATCGCAATTTCAATCATTCGAGTGCGGCAAAAGCAGTGGTGCAGCGTTTTTTTTTTCTTTTCTTAAGATCTCGCAGCTGCTTGGAGGTATGTCCATCGTTTTAAGACGACAGAAAACTAGCGTCAGCGGTGCGTCAGTGGGAAGTCGGTGAAGTCGCCATTGGAGCCATAAGTCAGTGGGAAATTAGTACACTTTCGTAACGGCTAATGGAAACCCTACAGCAAAGAGTGAGGCCACGCCGTTTTCTGCCATCAGATTGCTTCTAAAGATGGCGGCTTCACTTGTCGGGAGTCGCTTCCGCCACCGGCAGTCGTGGCCGAGTGGTTAAGGCGTCTGACTTGAAATCAGATTCCCTCTGGGAGCGTAGGTTCGAGTCCTGCCGACTGCGAAAATTTTCTCGCTCTCAAAAGGCGGACGTTGAGCTGCATCCTAGCAGTTGCGTCACTACTAAACACGTGGGTCACCAGCAATGTGCAGTGTTATTTGATCGAGGGCGCAGCGTTACAGTCGCCCCCAGAAGCCGCAGCTCATCTCCTAGTCTCACAGCCGTCCACCAGGTGTTAGTACAAGTGTCGCCTCACTGGGCAGTGCAGATGTGTCCATTTTAGCTTGCAGACGATGACGTGTAGCAATTTATGAGCTAACGCAAGTCGAATGTTTTACCGTGTGTATCTGCTAGATACTGCCTCTCATATGGTGGAGAGGCTCACTCCTTCTTGTGTCTCGTTCTCTGCACACGAGTTGCCCCTGGCATCGATATAGCACGTGTTTTCTAGCGTCAGCGTGGCGTCACGTCAAGTCAGCGAATTCAATATCACACGAATCGAGTCGACATGTTTGCTTGTTACGATGACGGAAGCTGAAGAAATGTGTGTGGAACTTCACTGCATCGGCTGCTCGCCCTTCAGCGTCCCTATGTCTTATCAGACGAAGGTGACTGTGAAATTGGCAACGAGGCACAAATTAACGAACACATGCAAATGGCAACCTTCGACGTCAGCCGAAATAGCTCAGTTGGGAGAGCGTTAGACTGAAGATCTAAAGGTCCCTGGTTCGATCCCGGGTTTCGGCAGGTATTCGTTTTCATGCGACGCCAATGGAATTACTCTGCGTTTGTGATAATGCAACTACCGCTGACAACAAAACTGACCCTCTCCTGTAGCTGTTCTGGTTGTCTATTGCATGCCATAAGAGGAACTTACTAGACAACTAACTCCCTTAGAAGCAAAAGAATTAAAAATATCCTACCGACTGCATTCCCTTTTCTGTGTCAGGTGGTGAAGAACATCTTCAACGGAACCGTGAAATGAGCGAAAGCGTGGGAAACATTGCATTCGAAATGCTTGTGAATTTTCCAATTGCCCAGTGAGTGTCGACAAAACACGTAAATTCTCTGCTCCAACGTATGAGACGTAACAACTGGTACAATTTGTTGTTGCATCGTGTGTCAGCAGTCTTCGATAGTGTGTTACGGGCTTAGCGCGATAAGTTTGTAGACAGCATTTGGGCGACGTTTTATTAGTAACGGCCCCATGCAGCGATTGAACAACAGTAAAGGACATGAGTCAATGTATAGTTGTGCATCGTGGGAGGTTTTGCAGCCTTGTGTGAGCCCGGATAGCTCAGTCGGTAGAGCATTAGGCTTTTAACCTAAGGGTCCAGGGTTCAAGTCCCTGTCCGGGCGGAAATTTTAATACTTTGGTAGCGATTCGTCTGGTAGCGGTGGAAACGCTACGGAAAATAATGCAGCTACGCCGTTTTCTGACACCACAGTGTTTTAAACGGTAGCAGTTGCATGTGTCGAGAGAACACCGCGCTAACGGCAGTCGTGGCCGAGTGGTTAAGGCGTCTGACTCGAAATCAGATTCCCTCTGGGAGCGTAGGTTCGAATCCTACCGGCTGCGTGCGATTTTGCGTAAAGAGGAGCAAACGTTTTCGCACACATGTGACATGCGTGGGCGAATGCGGGTGCAACCAGTGATGCCATTCTCAACAAGACGAAAATTTCCGTTTTAAGAATACTGAGTTTTCGCGACGACAGCTACTTACTGTGCCTTTCGGTTCACCTCGCACTGACGCTGGGACTGCAGAAAGCCGTCGCTGAGATGGTGAGTACACAGATGTGCTCGAAAGTGTTGGACAGAGCGGACATTTCATTTTCTTTTTATGAATCGCAATTTCAATCATTCGAGTGCGGCAAAAGCAGTGGTGCAGCGTTTTTTTTTTCTTTTCTTAAGATCTCGCAGCTGCTTGGAGGTATGTCCATCGTTTTAAGACGACAGAAAACTAGCGTCAGCGGTGCGTCAGTGGGAAGTCGGTGAAGTCGCCATTGGAGCCATAAGTCAGTGGGAAATTAGTACACTTTCGTAACGGCTAATGGAAACCCTACAGCAAAGAGTGAGGCCACGCCGTTTTCTGCCATCAGATTGCTTCTAAAGATGGCGGCTTCACTTGTCGGGAGTCGCTTCCGCCACCGGCAGTCGTGGCCGAGTGGTTAAGGCGTCTGACTTGAAATCAGATTCCCTCTGGGAGCGTAGGTTCGAGTCCTGCCGACTGCGAAAATTTTCTCGCTCTCAAAAGGCGGACGTTGAGCTGCATCCTAGCAGTTGCGTCACTACTAAACACGTGGGTCACCAGCAATGTGCAGTGTTATTTGATCGAGGGCGCAGCGTTACAGTCGCCCCCAGAAGCCGCAGCTCATCTCCTAGTCTCACAGCCGTCCACCAGGTGTTAGTACAAGTGTCGCCTCACTGGGCAGTGCAGATGTGTCCATTTTAGCTTGCAGACGATGACGTGTAGCAATTTATGAGCTAACGCAAGTCGAATGTTTTACCGTGTGTATCTGCTAGATACTGCCTCTCATATGGTGGAGAGGCTCACTCCTTCTTGTGTCTCGTTCTCTGCACACGAGTTGCCCCTGGCATCGATATAGCACGTGTTTTCTAGCGTCAGCGTGGCGTCACGTCAAGTCAGCGAATTCAATATCACACGAATCGAGTCGACATGTTTGCTTGTTACGATGACGGAAGCTGAAGAAATGTGTGTGGAACTTCACTGCATCGGCTGCTCGCCCTTCAGCGTCCCTATGTCTTATCAGACGAAGGTGACTGTGAAATTGGCAACGAGGCACAAATTAACGAACACATGCAAATGGCAACCTTCGACGTCAGCCGAAATAGCTCAGTTGGGAGAGCGTTAGACTGAAGATCTAAAGGTCCCTGGTTCGATCCCGGGTTTCGGCAGGTATTCGTTTTCATGCGACGCCAATGGAATTACTCTGCGTTTGTGATAATGCAACTACCGCTGACAACAAAACTGACCCTCTCCTGTAGCTCTTCTGGTTGTCTATTGCATGCCATAAGAGGAACTTACTAGACAACTAACTCCCTTAGAAGCAAAAGAATTAAAAATATCCTACCGACTGCATTCCCTTTTCTGTGTCAGGTGGTGAAGAACATCTTCAACGGAACCGTGAAATGAGCGAAAGCGTGGGAAACATTGCATTCGAAATGCTTGTGAATTTTCCAATTGCCCAGTGAGTGTCGACAAAACACGTAAATTCTCTGCTCCAACGTATGAGACGTAACAACTGGTACAATTTGTTGTTGCATCGTGTGTCAGCAGTCTTCGATAGTGTGTTACGGGCTTAGCGCGATAAGTTTGTAGACAGCATTTGGGCGACGTTTTATTAGTAACGGCCCCATGCAGCGATTGAACAACAGTAAAGGACATGAGTCAATGTATAGTTGTGCATCGTGGGAGGTTTTGCAGCCTTGTGTGAGCCCGGATAGCTCAGTCGGTAGAGCATTAGGCTTTTAACCTAAGGGTCCAGGGTTCAAGTCCCTGTCCGGGCGGAAATTTTAATACTTTGGTAGCGATTCGTCTGGTAGCGGTGGAAACGCTACGGAAAATAATGCAGCTACGCCGTTTTCTGACACCACAGTGTTTTAAACGGTAGCAGTTGCATGTGTCGAGAGAACACCGCGCTAACGGCAGTCGTGGCCGAGTGGTTAAGGCGTCTGACTCGAAATCAGATTCCCTCTGGGAGCGTAGGTTCGAATCCTACCGGCTGCGTGCGATTTTGCGTAAAGAGGAGCAAACGTTTTCGCACACATGTGACATGCGTGGGCGAATGCGGGTGCAACCAGTGATGCCATTCTCAACAAGACGAAAATTTCCGTTTTAAGAATACTGAGTTTTCGCGACGACAGCTACTTACTGTGCCTTTCGGTTCACCTCGCACTGACGCTGGGACTGCAGAAAGCCGTCGCTGAGATGGTGAGTACACAGATGTGCTCGAAAGTGTTGGACAGAGCGGACATTTCATTTTCTTTTTATGAATCGCAATTTCAATCATTCGAGTGCGGCAAAAGCAGTGGTGCAGCGTTTTTTTTTTTCTTTTCTTAAGATCTCGCAGCTGCTTGGAGGTATGTCCATCGTTTTAAGACGACAGAAAACTAGCGTCAGCGGTGCGTCAGTGGGAAGTCGGTGAAGTCGCCATTGGAGCCATAAGTCAGTGGGAAATTAGTACACTTTCGTAACGGCTAATGGAAACCCTACAGCAAAGAGTGAGGCCACGCCGTTTTCTGCCATCAGATTGCTTCTAAAGATGGCGGCTTCACTTGTCGGGAGTCGCTTCCGCCACCGGCAGTCGTGGCCGAGTGGTTAAGGCGTCTGACTTGAAATCAGATTCCCTCTGGGAGCGTAGGTTCGAGTCCTGCCGACTGCGAAAATTTTCTCGCTCTCAAAAGGCGGACGTTGAGCTGCATCCTAGCAGTTGCGTCACTACTAAACACGTGGGTCACCAGCAATGTGCAGTGTTATTTGATCGAGGGCGCAGCGTTACAGTCGCCCCCAGAAGCCGCAGCTCATCTCCTAGTCTCACAGCCGTCCACCAGGTGTTAGTACAAGTGTCGCCTCACTGGGCAGTGCAGATGTGTCCATTTTAGCTTGCAGACGATGACGTGTAGCAATTTATGAGCTAACGCAAGTCGAATGTTTTACCGTGTGTATCTGCTAGATACTGCCTCTCATATGGTGGAGAGGCTCACTCCTTCTTGTGTCTCGTTCTCTGCACACGAGTTGCCCCTGGCATCGATATAGCACGTGTTTTCTAGCGTCAGCGTGGCGTCACGTCAAGTCAGCGAATTCAATATCACACGAATCGAGTCGACATGTTTGCTTGTTACGATGACGGAAGCTGAAGAAATGTGTGTGGAACTTCACTGCATCGGCTGCTCGCCCTTCAGCGTCCCTATGTCTTATCAGACGAAGGTGACTGTGAAATTGGCAACGAGGCACAAATTAACGAACACATGCAAATGGCAACCTTCGACGTCAGCCGAAATAGCTCAGTTGGGAGAGCGTTAGACTGAAGATCTAAAGGTCCCTGGTTCGATCCCGGGTTTCGGCAGGTATTCGTTTTCATGCGACGCCAATGGAATTACTCTGCGTTTGTGATAATGCAACTACCGCTGACAACAAAACTGACCCTCTCCTGTAGCTCTTCTGGTTGTCTATTGCATGCCATAAGAGGAACTTACTAGACAACTAACTCCCTTAGAAGCAAAAGAATTAAAAATATCCTACCGACTGCATTCCCTTTTCTGTGTCAGGTGGTGAAGAACATCTTCAACGGAACCGTGAAATGAGCGAAAGCGTGGGAAACATTGCATTCGAAATGCTTGTGAATTTTCCAATTGCCCAGTGAGTGTCGACAAAACACGTAAATTCTCTGCTCCAACGTATGAGACGTAACAACTGGTACAATTTGTTGTTGCATCGTGTGTCAGCAGTCTTCGATAGTGTGTTACGGGCTTAGCGCGATAAGTTTGTAGACAGCATTTGGGCGACGTTTTATTAGTAACGGCCCCATGCAGCGATTGAACAACAGTAAAGGACATGAGTCAATGTATAGTTGTGCATCGTGGGAGGTTTTGCAGCCTTGTGTGAGCCCGGATAGCTCAGTCGGTAGAGCATTAGGCTTTTAACCTAAGGGTCCAGGGTTCAAGTCCCTGTCCGGGCGGAAATTTTAATACTTTGGTAGCGATTCGTCTGGTAGCGGTGGAAACGCTACGGAAAATAATGCAGCTACGCCGTTTTCTGACACCACAGTGTTTTAAACGGTAGCAGTTGCATGTGTCGAGAGAACACCGCGCTAACGGCAGTCGTGGCCGAGTGGTTAAGGCGTCTGACTCGAAATCAGATTCCCTCTGGGAGCGTAGGTTCGAATCCTACCGGCTGCGTGCGATTTTGCGTAAAGAGGAGCAAACGTTTTCGCACACATGTGACATGCGTGGGCGAATGCGGGTGCAACCAGTGATGCCATTCTCAACAAGACGAAAATTTCCGTTTTAAGAATACTGAGTTTTCGCGACGACAGCTACTTACTGTGCCTTTCGGTTCACCTCGCACTGACGCTGGGACTGCAGAAAGCCGTCGCTGAGATGGTGAGTACACAGATGTGCTCGAAAGTGTTGGACAGAGCGGACATTTCATTTTCTTTTTATGAATCGCAATTTCAATCATTCGAGTGCGGCAAAAGCAGTGGTGCAGCGTTTTTTTTTTCTTTTCTTAAGATCTCGCAGCTGCTTGGAGGTATGTCCATCGTTTTAAGACGACAGAAAACTAGCGTCAGCGGTGCGTCAGTGGGAAGTCGGTGAAGTCGCCATTGGAGCCATAAGTCAGTGGGAAATTAGTACACTTTCGTAACGGCTAATGGAAACCCTACAGCAAAGAGTGAGGCCACGCCGTTTTCTGCCATCAGATTGCTTCTAAAGATGGCGGCTTCACTTGTCGGGAGTCGCTTCCGCCACCGGCAGTCGTGGCCGAGTGGTTAAGGCGTCTGACTTGAAATCAGATTCCCTCTGGGAGCGTAGGTTCGAGTCCTGCCGACTGCGAAAATTTTCTCGCTCTCAAAAGGCGGACGTTGAGCTGCATCCTAGCAGTTGCGTCACTACTAAACACGTGGGTCACCAGCAATGTGCAGTGTTATTTGATCGAGGGCGCAGCGTTACAGTCGCCCCCAGAAGCCGCAGCTCATCTCCTAGTCTCACAGCCGTCCACCAGGTGTTAGTACAAGTGTCGCCTCACTGGGCAGTGCAGATGTGTCCATTTTAGCTTGCAGACGATGACGTGTAGCAA
The DNA here is from genome assembly GCF_023864275.1 of Schistocerca cancellata. Taxonomy (NCBI): domain Eukaryota; kingdom Metazoa; phylum Arthropoda; class Insecta; order Orthoptera; family Acrididae; genus Schistocerca; species Schistocerca cancellata. The sequence continues at coordinate 32,173 of NW_026046592.1, forward strand.
TTTATGAGCTAACGCAAGTCGAATGTTTTTACCGTGTGTATCTGCTAGATACTGCCTCTCATATGGTGGAGAGGCTCACTCCTTCTTGTGTCTCGTTCTCTGCACACGAGTTGCCCCTGGCATCGATATAGCACGTGTTTTCTAGCGTCAGCGTGGCGTCACGTCAAGTCAGCGAATTCAATATCACACGAATCGAGTCGACATGTTTGCTTGTTACGATGACGGAAGCTGAAGAAATGTGTGTGGAACTTCACTGCATCGGCTGCTCGCCCTTCAGCGTCCCTATGTCTTATCAGACGAAGGTGACTGTGAAATTGGCAACGAGGCA
>NW_026046593.1:0-44086 GCF_023864275.1 Schistocerca cancellata
GTTTTACTTCCTATTTTTCTTTTCGGAGCTACAGCCCGATTCGGTGAGGGAGACGCCACCGTGAAATGAAGGGGCGTGCTGTGTGTCCATCGCCTCGCCTCTCCTCCCCTCTCTCAGTCGTTTATCGTGCTTGTCGTTTTGATATAGGCCGATTTGAGAGCGTCAGCTCTCGCGTCAGCTGAGCAAAGTCGAGACAAGTCGAGACACACTAAGGGCTGGTATGCAGCGAGTAAGAGGGGGGAAAAAAACAATAATTTAAGAGCGCGCGGCAAAAGTACTCATACGCGAAATTAAAAGCCTGCTGCGGTGGCCGGGAATCGAACCCGGATCAACTGCTTGGAAGGCAACTATGCTGACCATTACACCACCACCGCACAAGCGAGCGCCCCGCCTCCGCGCTGTGTCGGCTTCCCGCCTGTCGGCAGCGGCCGAAGGTGATCGTACCTGGCAGGCGCATTTCGAGGTAGGCTAGGGGAGCACATCCAGACGCATTCGGACAGCGTATCCGCGCACATTTCGCATCCTTTGGCAAGAGTCGGCGCCGGCGACGCAACAGTACGCAGAGGACCGCGTTCTGGAGGCATTTTTAAGCAGTGCCGTGCAGTGCAGTGCAGTGCAGTGCAGGATTCAGCGTCTGCAGCGTCTTCTGCACAGAATGCTACGGCGCTTGACGGCAGCCCCACTTTCCCTTGAGACATCTGCTCGGGAAGCAGCGTCAAGTTACCGCTGGCCCGAGCATCGGTGGTTCAGTGGTAGAATGCTCGCCTGCCACGCGGGCGGCCCGGGTTCGATTCCCGGCCGATGCATCATTTTGCTTTCCCGCGATAATGCTGCCGCAACACCGCAATCAACTGGGCCGGCAATGAACGTGTAGCAACAGAACACGTTATCCAGGAAGTACAGTGTTTCTACGTCTAATATTGGGTACGCAACTTACCCAGTTTCCAGGAGAAACGGTTCACCCGTGCCTCGGTAGCGCAGTAGGCAGCGCGTAAGTCTCATAATCTTAAGGTCGTGAGTTCGATCCTCACCCGGGGCATTTAATTTTCTGTGACTGATGGTGGTGCTGTTGCTAGGGCGCCAACGTATTTCTTGTTTGTTATCCACAACGTTTCAACGCTTCAGCGGGAAAATGTTTACTTCCTCTTATTGCTACTTACAGCTTCCCTTTTCCTCTTCTTCCAGCACAGCATGAAGCCAAAAGCATTGCTCTGCGACGTTTGAGGTGCGCGCCTTGCCAGTCAGTATGTGCAAAGATGCTCGCAAAGAGAGAAGGGCGCCGACGTGGCACTCGACACGAAATGCGACAAGCGACCGTACGAACGGTCCAATGGAACGGCCACATCCGGTGTGGTCTAGTGGCTAGGATACCTGGCTTTCACCCAGGAGGCCCGGGTTCGATTCCCGGTACCGGAACGTAATTTTTTTCCACACGAATCGTGACAAGTTTGAGCTGTCCGAGCGGCCGTTTCCCGTCCTGCTCGCAATATAGCTACTGTTTCGTGACCGTCAGCAGAATATAGACTAGGGAAGCAGACACACGACGACCATAGAAATGGTGTATGGCTTCATGCCAGCCGTTTCCAGTTTAGGGCTGAGCAACTGCATCTGCCGAGGCCCGTTAGCTCAGTTGGTTAGAGCGTCGTGCTAATAACGCGAAGGTCGCGGGTTCGATCCCCCCACGGGCCACTACTCTTTTACTACTACGAAAAGGCAGCGCCGATTTCAGCTGGCGAGTGTGATGACCAAAAGATCATCACCATGCGTGGAAGTTGACAGAGGATCCGAACCCGACTTGTCGGGAAGCGCTACAGCATTCACTCGGCAATGGGCATAATATTTTGAATACACTGGTTCTCAACCGATGAAGAGAAAATGAAAGAAAATGTCTGATTGCCGATGCGTAACAACTTTGGCCCTTGTCAGTACTTGGGCGGGTGAGCGCGTGGGAACACAGTGTACTATTGGCAGTTTTACTTCCTATTTTTCTTTTCGGAGCTACAGCCCGATTCGGTGAGGGAGACGCCACCGTGAAATGAAGGGGCGTGCTGTGTGTCCATCGCCTCGCCTCTCCTCCCCTCTCTCAGTCGTTTATCGTGCTTGTCGTTTTGATATAGGCCGATTTGAGAGCGTCAGCTCTCGCGTCAGCTGAGCAAAGTCGAGACAAGTCGAGACACACTAAGGGCTGGTATGCAGCGAGTAAGAGGGGGGAAAAAAACAATAATTTAAGAGCGCGCGGCAAAAGTACTCATACGCGAAATTAAAAGCCTGCTGCGGTGGCCGGGAATCGAACCCGGATCAACTGCTTGGAAGGCAACTATGCTGACCATTACACCACCACCGCACAAGCGAGCGCCCCGCCTCCGCGCTGTGTCGGCTTCCCGCCTGTCGGCAGCGGCCGAAGGTGATCGTACCTGGCAGGCGCATTTCGAGGTAGGCTAGGGGAGCACATCCAGACGCATTCGGACAGCGTATCCGCGCACATTTCGCATCCTTTGGCAAGAGTCGGCGCCGGCGACGCAACAGTACGCAGAGGACCGCGTTCTGGAGGCATTTTTAAGCAGTGCCGTGCAGTGCAGTGCAGTGCAGTGCAGGATTCAGCGTCTGCAGCGTCTTCTGCACAGAATGCTACGGCGCTTGACGGCAGCCCCACTTTCCCTTGAGACATCTGCTCGGGAAGCAGCGTCAAGTTACCGCTGGCCCGAGCATCGGTGGTTCAGTGGTAGAATGCTCGCCTGCCACGCGGGCGGCCCGGGTTCGATTCCCGGCCGATGCATCATTTTGCTTTCCCGCGATAATGCTGCCGCAACACCGCAATCAACTGGGCCGGCAATGAACGTGTAGCAACAGAACACGTTATCCAGGAAGTACAGTGTTTCTACGTCTAATATTGGGTACGCAACTTACCCAGTTTCCAGGAGAAACGGTTCACCCGTGCCTCGGTAGCGCAGTAGGCAGCGCGTAAGTCTCATAATCTTAAGGTCGTGAGTTCGATCCTCACCCGGGGCATTTAATTTTCTGTGACTGATGGTGGTGCTGTTGCTAGGGCGCCAACGTATTTCTTGTTTGTTATCCACAACGTTTCAACGCTTCAGCGGGAAAATGTTTACTTCCTCTTATTGCTACTTACAGCTTCCCTTTTCCTCTTCTTCCAGCACAGCATGAAGCCAAAAGCATTGCTCTGCGACGTTTGAGGTGCGCGCCTTGCCAGTCAGTATGTGCAAAGATGCTCGCAAAGAGAGAAGGGCGCCGACGTGGCACTCGACACGAAATGCGACAAGCGACCGTACGAACGGTCCAATGGAACGGCCACATCCGGTGTGGTCTAGTGGCTAGGATACCTGGCTTTCACCCAGGAGGCCCGGGTTCGATTCCCGGTACCGGAACGTAATTTTTTTCCACACGAATCGTGACAAGTTTGAGCTGTCCGAGCGGCCGTTTCCCGTCCTGCTCGCAATATAGCTACTGTTTCGTGACCGTCAGCAGAATATAGACTAGGGAAGCAGACACACGACGACCATAGAAATGGTGTATGGCTTCATGCCAGCCGTTTCCAGTTTAGGGCTGAGCAACTGCATCTGCCGAGGCCCGTTAGCTCAGTTGGTTAGAGCGTCGTGCTAATAACGCGAAGGTCGCGGGTTCGATCCCCCCACGGGCCACTACTCTTTTACTACTACGAAAAGGCAGCGCCGATTTCAGCTGGCGAGTGTGATGACCAAAAGATCATCACCATGCGTGGAAGTTGACAGAGGATCCGAACCCGACTTGTCGGGAAGCGCTACAGCATTCACTCGGCAATGGGCATAATATTTTGAATACACTGGTTCTCAACCGATGAAGAGAAAATGAAAGAAAATGTCTGATTGCCGATGCGTAACAACTTTGGCCCTTGTCAGTACTTGGGCGGGTGAGCGCGTGGGAACACAGTGTACTATTGGCAGTTTTACTTCCTATTTTTCTTTTCGGAGCTACAGCCCGATTCGGTGAGGGAGACGCCACCGTGAAATGAAGGGGCGTGCTGTGTGTCCATCGCCTCGCCTCTCCTCCCCTCTCTCAGTCGTTTATCGTGCTTGTCGTTTTGATATAGGCCGATTTGAGAGCGTCAGCTCTCGCGTCAGCTGAGCAAAGTCGAGACAAGTCGAGACACACTAAGGGCTGGTATGCAGCGAGTAAGAGGGGGGAAAAAAACAATAATTTAAGAGCGCGCGGCAAAAGTACTCATACGCGAAATTAAAAGCCTGCTGCGGTGGCCGGGAATCGAACCCGGATCAACTGCTTGGAAGGCAACTATGCTGACCATTACACCACCACCGCACAAGCGAGCGCCCCGCCTCCGCGCTGTGTCGGCTTCCCGCCTGTCGGCAGCGGCCGAAGGTGATCGTACCTGGCAGGCGCATTTCGAGGTAGGCTAGGGGAGCACATCCAGACGCATTCGGACAGCGTATCCGCGCACATTTCGCATCCTTTGGCAAGAGTCGGCGCCGGCGACGCAACAGTACGCAGAGGACCGCGTTCTGGAGGCATTTTTAAGCAGTGCCGTGCAGTGCAGTGCAGTGCAGTGCAGGATTCAGCGTCTGCAGCGTCTTCTGCACAGAATGCTACGGCGCTTGACGGCAGCCCCACTTTCCCTTGAGACATCTGCTCGGGAAGCAGCGTCAAGTTACCGCTGGCCCGAGCATCGGTGGTTCAGTGGTAGAATGCTCGCCTGCCACGCGGGCGGCCCGGGTTCGATTCCCGGCCGATGCATCATTTTGCTTTCCCGCGATAATGCTGCCGCAACACCGCAATCAACTGGGCCGGCAATGAACGTGTAGCAACAGAACACGTTATCCAGGAAGTACAGTGTTTCTACGTCTAATATTGGGTACGCAACTTACCCAGTTTCCAGGAGAAACGGTTCACCCGTGCCTCGGTAGCGCAGTAGGCAGCGCGTAAGTCTCATAATCTTAAGGTCGTGAGTTCGATCCTCACCCGGGGCATTTAATTTTCTGTGACTGATGGTGGTGCTGTTGCTAGGGCGCCAACGTATTTCTTGTTTGTTATCCACAACGTTTCAACGCTTCAGCGGGAAAATGTTTACTTCCTCTTATTGCTACTTACAGCTTCCCTTTTCCTCTTCTTCCAGCACAGCATGAAGCCAAAAGCATTGCTCTGCGACGTTTGAGGTGCGCGCCTTGCCAGTCAGTATGTGCAAAGATGCTCGCAAAGAGAGAAGGGCGCCGACGTGGCACTCGACACGAAATGCGACAAGCGACCGTACGAACGGTCCAATGGAACGGCCACATCCGGTGTGGTCTAGTGGCTAGGATACCTGGCTTTCACCCAGGAGGCCCGGGTTCGATTCCCGGTACCGGAACGTAATTTTTTTCCACACGAATCGTGACAAGTTTGAGCTGTCCGAGCGGCCGTTTCCCGTCCTGCTCGCAATATAGCTACTGTTTCGTGACCGTCAGCAGAATATAGACTAGGGAAGCAGACACACGACGACCATAGAAATGGTGTATGGCTTCATGCCAGCCGTTTCCAGTTTAGGGCTGAGCAACTGCATCTGCCGAGGCCCGTTAGCTCAGTTGGTTAGAGCGTCGTGCTAATAACGCGAAGGTCGCGGGTTCGATCCCCCCACGGGCCACTACTCTTTTACTACTACGAAAAGGCAGCGCCGATTTCAGCTGGCGAGTGTGATGACCAAAAGATCATCACCATGCGTGGAAGTTGACAGAGGATCCGAACCCGACTTGTCGGGAAGCGCTACAGCATTCACTCGGCAATGGGCATAATATTTTGAATACACTGGTTCTCAACCGATGAAGAGAAAATGAAAGAAAATGTCTGATTGCCGATGCGTAACAACTTTGGCCCTTGTCAGTACTTGGGCGGGTGAGCGCGTGGGAACACAGTGTACTATTGGCAGTTTTACTTCCTATTTTTCTTTTCGGAGCTACAGCCCGATTCGGTGAGGGAGACGCCACCGTGAAATGAAGGGGCGTGCTGTGTGTCCATCGCCTCGCCTCTCCTCCCCTCTCTCAGTCGTTTATCGTGCTTGTCGTTTTGATATAGGCCGATTTGAGAGCGTCAGCTCTCGCGTCAGCTGAGCAAAGTCGAGACAAGTCGAGACACACTAAGGGCTGGTATGCAGCGAGTAAGAGGGGGGAAAAAAACAATAATTTAAGAGCGCGCGGCAAAAGTACTCATACGCGAAATTAAAAGCCTGCTGCGGTGGCCGGGAATCGAACCCGGATCAACTGCTTGGAAGGCAACTATGCTGACCATTACACCACCACCGCACAAGCGAGCGCCCCGCCTCCGCGCTGTGTCGGCTTCCCGCCTGTCGGCAGCGGCCGAAGGTGATCGTACCTGGCAGGCGCATTTCGAGGTAGGCTAGGGGAGCACATCCAGACGCATTCGGACAGCGTATCCGCGCACATTTCGCATCCTTTGGCAAGAGTCGGCGCCGGCGACGCAACAGTACGCAGAGGACCGCGTTCTGGAGGCATTTTTAAGCAGTGCCGTGCAGTGCAGTGCAGGATTCAGCGTCTGCAGCGTCTTCTGCACAGAATGCTACGGCGCTTGACGGCAGCCCCACTTTCCCTTGAGACATCTGCTCGGGAAGCAGCGTGAAGTTACCGCTGGCCCGAGCATCGGTGGTTCAGTGGTAGAATGCTCGCCTGCCACGCGGGCGGCCCGGGTTCGATTCCCGGCCGATGCATCATTTTGCTTTCCCGCGATAATGCTGCCGCAACACCGCAATCAACTGGGCCGGCAATGAACGTGTAGCAACAGAACACGTTATCCAGGAAGTACAGTGTTTCTACGTCTAATATTGGGTACGCAACTTACCCAGTTTCCAGGAGAAACGGTTCACCCGTGCCTCGGTAGCGCAGTAGGCAGCGCGTAAGTCTCATAATCTTAAGGTCGTGAGTTCGATCCTCACCCGGGGCATTTAATTTTCTGTGACTGATGGTGGTGCTGTTGCTAGGGCGCCAACGTATTTCTTGTTTGTTATCCACAACGTTTCAACGCTTCAGCGGGAAAATGTTTACTTCCTCTTATTGCTACTTACAGCTTCCCTTTTCCTCTTCTTCCAGCACAGCATGAAGCCAAAAGCATTGCTCTGCGACGTTTGAGGTGCGCGCCTTGCCAGTCAGTATGTGCAAAGATGCTCGCAAAGAGAGAAGGGCGCCGACGTGGCACTCGACACGAAATGCGACAAGCGACCGTACGAACGGTCCAATGGAACGGCCACATCCGGTGTGGTCTAGTGGCTAGGATACCTGGCTTTCACCCAGGAGGCCCGGGTTCGATTCCCGGTACCGGAACGTAATTTTTTTCCACACGAATCGTGACAAGTTTGAGCTGTCCGAGCGGCCGTTTCCCGTCCTGCTCGCAATATAGCTACTGTTTCGTGACCGTCAGCAGAATATAGACTAGGGAAGCAGACACACGACGACCATAGAAATGGTGTATGGCTTCATGCCAGCCGTTTCCAGTTTAGGGCTGAGCAACTGCATCTGCCGAGGCCCGTTAGCTCAGTTGGTTAGAGCGTCGTGCTAATAACGCGAAGGTCGCGGGTTCGATCCCCCCACGGGCCACTACTCTTTTACTACTACGAAAAGGCAGCGCCGATTTCAGCTGGCGAGTGTGATGACCAAAAGATCATCACCATGCGTGGAAGTTGACAGAGGATCCGAACCCGACTTGTCGGGAAGCGCTACAGCATTCACTCGGCAATGGGCATAATATTTTGAATACACTGGTTCTCAACCGATGAAGAGAAAATGAAAGAAAATGTCTGATTGCCGATGCGTAACAACTTTGGCCCTTGTCAGTACTTGGGCGGGTGAGCGCGTGGGAACACAGTGTACTATTGGCAGTTTTACTTCCTATTTTTCTTTTCGGAGCTACAGCCCGATTCGGTGAGGGAGACGCCACCGTGAAATGAAGGGGCGTGCTGTGTGTCCATCGCCTCGCCTCTCCTCCCCTCTCTCAGTCGTTTATCGTGCTTGTCGTTTTGATATAGGCCGATTTGAGAGCGTCAGCTCTCGCGTCAGCTGAGCAAAGTCGAGACAAGTCGAGACACACTAAGGGCTGGTATGCAGCGAGTAAGAGGGGGGAAAAAAACAATAATTTAAGAGCGCGCGGCAAAAGTACTCATACGCGAAATTAAAAGCCTGCTGCGGTGGCCGGGAATCGAACCCGGATCAACTGCTTGGAAGGCAACTATGCTGACCATTACACCACCACCGCACAAGCGAGCGCCCCGCCTCCGCGCTGTGTCGGCTTCCCGCCTGTCGGCAGCGGCCGAAGGTGATCGTACCTGGCAGGCGCATTTCGAGGTAGGCTAGGGGAGCACATCCAGACGCATTCGGACAGCGTATCCGCGCACATTTCGCATCCTTTGGCAAGAGTCGGCGCCGGCGACGCAACAGTACGCAGAGGACCGCGTTCTGGAGGCATTTTTAAGCAGTGCCGTGCAGTGCAGTGCAGTGCAGTGCAGGATTCAGCGTCTGCAGCGTCTTCTGCACAGAATGCTACGGCGCTTGACGGCAGCCCCACTTTCCCTTGAGACATCTGCTCGGGAAGCAGCGTGAAGTTACCGCTGGCCCGAGCATCGGTGGTTCAGTGGTAGAATGCTCGCCTGCCACGCGGGCGGCCCGGGTTCGATTCCCGGCCGATGCATCATTTTGCTCTCCCGCGATAATGCTGCCGCAACACCGCAATCAACTGGGCCGGCAATGAACGTGTAGCAACAGAACACGTTATCCAGGAAGTACAGTGTTTCTACGTCTAATATTGGGTACGCAACTTACCCAGTTTCCAGGAGAAACGGTTCACCCGTGCCTCGGTAGCGCAGTAGGCAGCGCGTAAGTCTCATAATCTTAAGGTCGTGAGTTCGATCCTCACCCGGGGCATTTAATTTTCTGTGACTGATGGTGGTGCTGTTGCTAGGGCGCCAACGTATTTCTTGTTTGTTATCCACAACGTTTCAACGCTTCAGCGGGAAAATGTTTACTTCCTCTTATTGCTACTTACAGCTTCCCTTTTCCTCTTCTTCCAGCACAGCATGAAGCCAAAAGCATTGCTCTGCGACGTTTGAGGTGCGCGCCTTGCCAGTCAGTATGTGCAAAGATGCTCGCAAAGAGAGAAGGGCGCCGACGTGGCACTCGACACGAAATGCGACAAGCGACCGTACGAACGGTCCAATGGAACGGCCACATCCGGTGTGGTCTAGTGGCTAGGATACCTGGCTTTCACCCAGGAGGCCCGGGTTCGATTCCCGGTACCGGAACGTAATTTTTTTCCACACGAATCGTGACAAGTTTGAGCTGTCCGAGCGGCCGTTTCCCGTCCTGCTCGCAATATAGCTACTGTTTCGTGACCGTCAGCAGAATATAGACTAGGGAAGCAGACACACGACGACCATAGAAATGGTGTATGGCTTCATGCCAGCCGTTTCCAGTTTAGGGCTGAGCAACTGCATCTGCCGAGGCCCGTTAGCTCAGTTGGTTAGAGCGTCGTGCTAATAACGCGAAGGTCGCGGGTTCGATCCCCCCACGGGCCACTACTCTTTTACTACTACGAAAAGGCAGCGCCGATTTCAGCTGGCGAGTGTGATGACCAAAAGATCATCACCATGCGTGGAAGTTGACAGAGGATCCGAACCCGACTTGTCGGGAAGCGCTACAGCATTCACTCGGCAATGGGCATAATATTTTGAATACACTGGTTCTCAACCGATGAAGAGAAAATGAAAGAAAATGTCTGATTGCCGATGCGTAACAACTTTGGCCCTTGTCAGTACTTGGGCGGGTGAGCGCGTGGGAACACAGTGTACTATTGGCAGTTTTACTTCCTATTTTTCTTTTCGGAGCTACAGCCCGATTCGGTGAGGGAGACGCCACCGTGAAATGAAGGGGCGTGCTGTGTGTCCATCGCCTCGCCTCTCCTCCCCTCTCTCAGTCGTTTATCGTGCTTGTCGTTTTGATATAGGCCGATTTGAGAGCGTCAGCTCTCGCGTCAGCTGAGCAAAGTCGAGACAAGTCGAGACACACTAAGGGCTGGTATGCAGCGAGTAAGAGGGGGGAAAAAAACAATAATTTAAGAGCGCGCGGCAAAAGTACTCATACGCGAAATTAAAAGCCTGCTGCGGTGGCCGGGAATCGAACCCGGATCAACTGCTTGGAAGGCAACTATGCTGACCATTACACCACCACCGCACAAGCGAGCGCCCCGCCTCCGCGCTGTGTCGGCTTCCCGCCTGTCGGCAGCGGCCGAAGGTGATCGTACCTGGCAGGCGCATTTCGAGGTAGGCTAGGGGAGCACATCCAGACGCATTCGGACAGCGTATCCGCGCACATTTCGCATCCTTTGGCAAGAGTCGGCGCCGGCGACGCAACAGTACGCAGAGGACCGCGTTCTGGAGGCATTTTTAAGCAGTGCCGTGCAGTGCAGTGCAGGATTCAGCGTCTGCAGCGTCTTCTGCACAGAATGCTACGGCGCTTGACGGCAGCCCCACTTTCCCTTGAGACATCTGCTCGGGAAGCAGCGTGAAGTTACCGCTGGCCCGAGCATCGGTGGTTCAGTGGTAGAATGCTCGCCTGCCACGCGGGCGGCCCGGGTTCGATTCCCGGCCGATGCATCATTTTGCTTTCCCGCGATAATGCTGCCGCAACACCGCAATCAACTGGGCCGGCAATGAACGTGTAGCAACAGAACACGTTATCCAGGAAGTACAGTGTTTCTACGTCTAATATTGGGTACGCAACTTACCCAGTTTCCAGGAGAAACGGTTCACCCGTGCCTCGGTAGCGCAGTAGGCAGCGCGTAAGTCTCATAATCTTAAGGTCGTGAGTTCGATCCTCACCCGGGGCATTTAATTTTCTGTGACTGATGGTGGTGCTGTTGCTAGGGCGCCAACGTATTTCTTGTTTGTTATCCACAACGTTTCAACGCTTCAGCGGGAAAATGTTTACTTCCTCTTATTGCTACTTACAGCTTCCCTTTTCCTCTTCTTCCAGCACAGCATGAAGCCAAAAGCATTGCTCTGCGACGTTTGAGGTGCGCGCCTTGCCAGTCAGTATGTGCAAAGATGCTCGCAAAGAGAGAAGGGCGCCGACGTGGCACTCGACACGAAATGCGACAAGCGACCGTACGAACGGTCCAATGGAACGGCCACATCCGGTGTGGTCTAGTGGCTAGGATACCTGGCTTTCACCCAGGAGGCCCGGGTTCGATTCCCGGTACCGGAACGTAATTTTTTTCCACACGAATCGTGACAAGTTTGAGCTGTCCGAGCGGCCGTTTCCCGTCCTGCTCGCAATATAGCTACTGTTTCGTGACCGTCAGCAGAATATAGACTAGGGAAGCAGACACACGACGACCATAGAAATGGTGTATGGCTTCATGCCAGCCGTTTCCAGTTTAGGGCTGAGCAACTGCATCTGCCGAGGCCCGTTAGCTCAGTTGGTTAGAGCGTCGTGCTAATAACGCGAAGGTCGCGGGTTCGATCCCCCCACGGGCCACTACTCTTTTACTACTACGAAAAGGCAGCGCCGATTTCAGCTGGCGAGTGTGATGACCAAAAGATCATCACCATGCGTGGAAGTTGACAGAGGATCCGAACCCGACTTGTCGGGAAGCGCTACAGCATTCACTCGGCAATGGGCATAATATTTTGAATACACTGGTTCTCAACCGATGAAGAGAAAATGAAAGAAAATGTCTGATTGCCGATGCGTAACAACTTTGGCCCTTGTCAGTACTTGGGCGGGTGAGCGCGTGGGAACACAGTGTACTATTGGCAGTTTTACTTCCTATTTTTCTTTTCGGAGCTACAGCCCGATTCGGTGAGGGAGACGCCACCGTGAAATGAAGGGGCGTGCTGTGTGTCCATCGCCTCGCCTCTCCTCCCCTCTCTCAGTCGTTTATCGTGCTTGTCGTTTTGATATAGGCCGATTTGAGAGCGTCAGCTCTCGCGTCAGCTGAGCAAAGTCGAGACAAGTCGAGACACACTAAGGGCTGGTATGCAGCGAGTAAGAGGGGGGAAAAAAACAATAATTTAAGAGCGCGCGGCAAAAGTACTCATACGCGAAATTAAAAGCCTGCTGCGGTGGCCGGGAATCGAACCCGGATCAACTGCTTGGAAGGCAACTATGCTGACCATTACACCACCACCGCACAAGCGAGCGCCCCGCCTCCGCGCTGTGTCGGCTTCCCGCCTGTCGGCAGCGGCCGAAGGTGATCGTACCTGGCAGGCGCATTTCGAGGTAGGCTAGGGGAGCACATCCAGACGCATTCGGACAGCGTATCCGCGCACATTTCGCATCCTTTGGCAAGAGTCGGCGCCGGCGACGCAACAGTACGCAGAGGACCGCGTTCTGGAGGCATTTTTAAGCAGTGCCGTGCAGTGCAGTGCAGGATTCAGCGTCTGCAGCGTCTTCTGCACAGAATGCTACGGCGCTTGACGGCAGCCCCACTTTCCCTTGAGACATCTGCTCGGGAAGCAGCGTGAAGTTAGCGCTGGCCCGAGCATCGGTGGTTCAGTGGTAGAATGCTCGCCTGCCACGCGGGCGGCCCGGGTTCGATTCCCGGCCGATGCATCATTTTGCTTTCCCGCGATAATGCTGCCGCAACACCGCAATCAACTGGGCCGGCAATGAACGTGTAGCAACAGAACACGTTATCCAGGAAGTACAGTGTTTCTACGTCTAATATTGGGTACGCAACTTACCCAGTTTCCAGGAGAAACGGTTCACCCGTGCCTCGGTAGCGCAGTAGGCAGCGCGTAAGTCTCATAATCTTAAGGTCGTGAGTTCGATCCTCACCCGGGGCATTTAATTTTCTGTGACTGATGGTGGTGCTGTTGCTAGGGCGCCAACGTATTTCTTGTTTGTTATCCACAACGTTTCAACGCTTCAGCGGGAAAATGTTTACTTCCTCTTATTGCTACTTACAGCTTCCCTTTTCCTCTTCTTCCAGCACAGCATGAAGCCAAAAGCATTGCTCTGCGACGTTTGAGGTGCGCGCCTTGCCAGTCAGTATGTGCAAAGATGCTCGCAAAGAGAGAAGGGCGCCGACGTGGCACTCGACACGAAATGCGACAAGCGACCGTACGAACGGTCCAATGGAACGGCCACATCCGGTGTGGTCTAGTGGCTAGGATACCTGGCTTTCACCCAGGAGGCCCGGGTTCGATTCCCGGTACCGGAACGTAATTTTTTTCCACACGAATCGTGACAAGTTTGAGCTGTCCGAGCGGCCGTTTCCCGTCCTGCTCGCAATATAGCTACTGTTTCGTGACCGTCAGCAGAATATAGACTAGGGAAGCAGACACACGACGACCATAGAAATGGTGTATGGCTTCATGCCAGCCGTTTCCAGTTTAGGGCTGAGCAACTGCATCTGCCGAGGCCCGTTAGCTCAGTTGGTTAGAGCGTCGTGCTAATAACGCGAAGGTCGCGGGTTCGATCCCCCCACGGGCCACTACTCTTTTACTACTACGAAAAGGCAGCGCCGATTTCAGCTGGCGAGTGTGATGACCAAAAGATCATCACCATGCGTGGAAGTTGACAGAGGATCCGAACCCGACTTGTCGGGAAGCGCTACAGCATTCACTCGGCAATGGGCATAATATTTTGAATACACTGGTTCTCAACCGATGAAGAGAAAATGAAAGAAAATGTCTGATTGCCGATGCGTAACAACTTTGGCCCTTGTCAGTACTTGGGCGGGTGAGCGCGTGGGAACACAGTGTACTATTGGCAGTTTTACTTCCTATTTTTCTTTTCGGAGCTACAGCCCGATTCGGTGAGGGAGACGCCACCGTGAAATGAAGGGGCGTGCTGTGTGTCCATCGCCTCGCCTCTCCTCCCCTCTCTCAGTCGTTTATCGTGCTTGTCGTTTTGATATAGGCCGATTTGAGAGCGTCAGCTCTCGCGTCAGCTGAGCAAAGTCGAGACAAGTCGAGACACACTAAGGGCTGGTATGCAGCGAGTAAGAGGGGGGAAAAAAACAATAATTTAAGAGCGCGCGGCAAAAGTACTCATACGCGAAATTAAAAGCCTGCTGCGGTGGCCGGGAATCGAACCCGGATCAACTGCTTGGAAGGCAACTATGCTGACCATTACACCACCACCGCACAAGCGAGCGCCCCGCCTCCGCGCTGTGTCGGCTTCCCGCCTGTCGGCAGCGGCCGAAGGTGATCGTACCTGGCAGGCGCATTTCGAGGTAGGCTAGGGGAGCACATCCAGACGCATTCGGACAGCGTATCCGCGCACATTTCGCATCCTTTGGCAAGAGTCGGCGCCGGCGACGCAACAGTACGCAGAGGACCGCGTTCTGGAGGCATTTTTAAGCAGTGCCGTGCAGTGCAGTGCAGTGCAGTGCAGGATTCAGCGTCTGCAGCGTCTTCTGCACAGAATGCTACGGCGCTTGACGGCAGCCCCACTTTCCCTTGAGACATCTGCTCGGGAAGCAGCGTCAAGTTACCGCTGGCCCGAGCATCGGTGGTTCAGTGGTAGAATGCTCGCCTGCCACGCGGGCGGCCCGGGTTCGATTCCCGGCCGATGCATCATTTTGCTTTCCCGCGATAATGCTGCCGCAACACCGCAATCAACTGGGCCGGCAATGAACGTGTAGCAACAGAACACGTTATCCAGGAAGTACAGTGTTTCTACGTCTAATATTGGGTACGCAACTTACCCAGTTTCCAGGAGAAACGGTTCACCCGTGCCTCGGTAGCGCAGTAGGCAGCGCGTAAGTCTCATAATCTTAAGGTCGTGAGTTCGATCCTCACCCGGGGCATTTAATTTTCTGTGACTGATGGTGGTGCTGTTGCTAGGGCGCCAACGTATTTCTTGTTTGTTATCCACAACGTTTCAACGCTTCAGCGGGAAAATGTTTACTTCCTCTTATTGCTACTTACAGCTTCCCTTTTCCTCTTCTTCCAGCACAGCATGAAGCCAAAAGCATTGCTCTGCGACGTTTGAGGTGCGCGCCTTGCCAGTCAGTATGTGCAAAGATGCTCGCAAAGAGAGAAGGGCGCCGACGTGGCACTCGACACGAAATGCGACAAGCGACCGTACGAACGGTCCAATGGAACGGCCACATCCGGTGTGGTCTAGTGGCTAGGATACCTGGCTTTCACCCAGGAGGCCCGGGTTCGATTCCCGGTACCGGAACGTAATTTTTTTCCACACGAATCGTGACAAGTTTGAGCTGTCCGAGCGGCCGTTTCCCGTCCTGCTCGCAATATAGCTACTGTTTCGTGACCGTCAGCAGAATATAGACTAGGGAAGCAGACACACGACGACCATAGAAATGGTGTATGGCTTCATGCCAGCCGTTTCCAGTTTAGGGCTGAGCAACTGCATCTGCCGAGGCCCGTTAGCTCAGTTGGTTAGAGCGTCGTGCTAATAACGCGAAGGTCGCGGGTTCGATCCCCCCACGGGCCACTACTCTTTTACTACTACGAAAAGGCAGCGCCGATTTCAGCTGGCGAGTGTGATGACCAAAAGATCATCACCATGCGTGGAAGTTGACAGAGGATCCGAACCCGACTTGTCGGGAAGCGCTACAGCATTCACTCGGCAATGGGCATAATATTTTGAATACACTGGTTCTCAACCGATGAAGAGAAAATGAAAGAAAATGTCTGATTGCCGATGCGTAACAACTTTGGCCCTTGTCAGTACTTGGGCGGGTGAGCGCGTGGGAACACAGTGTACTATTGGCAGTTTTACTTCCTATTTTTCTTTTCGGAGCTACAGCCCGATTCGGTGAGGGAGACGCCACCGTGAAATGAAGGGGCGTGCTGTGTGTCCATCGCCTCGCCTCTCCTCCCCTCTCTCAGTCGTTTATCGTGCTTGTCGTTTTGATATAGGCCGATTTGAGAGCGTCAGCTCTCGCGTCAGCTGAGCAAAGTCGAGACAAGTCGAGACACACTAAGGGCTGGTATGCAGCGAGTAAGAGGGGGGAAAAAAACAATAATTTAAGAGCGCGCGGCAAAAGTACTCATACGCGAAATTAAAAGCCTGCTGCGGTGGCCGGGAATCGAACCCGGATCAACTGCTTGGAAGGCAACTATGCTGACCATTACACCACCACCGCACAAGCGAGCGCCCCGCCTCCGCGCTGTGTCGGCTTCCCGCCTGTCGGCAGCGGCCGAAGGTGATCGTACCTGGCAGGCGCATTTCGAGGTAGGCTAGGGGAGCACATCCAGACGCATTCGGACAGCGTATCCGCGCACATTTCGCATCCTTTGGCAAGAGTCGGCGCCGGCGACGCAACAGTACGCAGAGGACCGCGTTCTGGAGGCATTTTTAAGCAGTGCCGTGCAGTGCAGTGCAGTGCAGTGCAGGATTCAGCGTCTGCAGCGTCTTCTGCACAGAATGCTACGGCGCTTGACGGCAGCCCCACTTTCCCTTGAGACATCTGCTCGGGAAGCAGCGTCAAGTTACCGCTGGCCCGAGCATCGGTGGTTCAGTGGTAGAATGCTCGCCTGCCACGCGGGCGGCCCGGGTTCGATTCCCGGCCGATGCATCATTTTGCTTTCCCGCGATAATGCTGCCGCAACACCGCAATCAACTGGGCCGGCAATGAACGTGTAGCAACAGAACACGTTATCCAGGAAGTACAGTGTTTCTACGTCTAATATTGGGTACGCAACTTACCCAGTTTCCAGGAGAAACGGTTCACCCGTGCCTCGGTAGCGCAGTAGGCAGCGCGTAAGTCTCATAATCTTAAGGTCGTGAGTTCGATCCTCACCCGGGGCATTTAATTTTCTGTGACTGATGGTGGTGCTGTTGCTAGGGCGCCAACGTATTTCTTGTTTGTTATCCACAACGTTTCAACGCTTCAGCGGGAAAATGTTTACTTCCTCTTATTGCTACTTACAGCTTCCCTTTTCCTCTTCTTCCAGCACAGCATGAAGCCAAAAGCATTGCTCTGCGACGTTTGAGGTGCGCGCCTTGCCAGTCAGTATGTGCAAAGATGCTCGCAAAGAGAGAAGGGCGCCGACGTGGCACTCGACACGAAATGCGACAAGCGACCGTACGAACGGTCCAATGGAACGGCCACATCCGGTGTGGTCTAGTGGCTAGGATACCTGGCTTTCACCCAGGAGGCCCGGGTTCGATTCCCGGTACCGGAACGTAATTTTTTTCCACACGAATCGTGACAAGTTTGAGCTGTCCGAGCGGCCGTTTCCCGTCCTGCTCGCAATATAGCTACTGTTTCGTGACCGTCAGCAGAATATAGACTAGGGAAGCAGACACACGACGACCATAGAAATGGTGTATGGCTTCATGCCAGCCGTTTCCAGTTTAGGGCTGAGCAACTGCATCTGCCGAGGCCCGTTAGCTCAGTTGGTTAGAGCGTCGTGCTAATAACGCGAAGGTCGCGGGTTCGATCCCCCCACGGGCCACTACTCTTTTACTACTACGAAAAGGCAGCGCCGATTTCAGCTGGCGAGTGTGATGACCAAAAGATCATCACCATGCGTGGAAGTTGACAGAGGATCCGAACCCGACTTGTCGGGAAGCGCTACAGCATTCACTCGGCAATGGGCATAATATTTTGAATACACTGGTTCTCAACCGATGAAGAGAAAATGAAAGAAAATGTCTGATTGCCGATGCGTAACAACTTTGGCCCTTGTCAGTACTTGGGCGGGTGAGCGCGTGGGAACACAGTGTACTATTGGCAGTTTTACTTCCTATTTTTCTTTTCGGAGCTACAGCCCGATTCGGTGAGGGAGACGCCACCGTGAAATGAAGGGGCGTGCTGTGTGTCCATCGCCTCGCCTCTCCTCCCCTCTCTCAGTCGTTTATCGTGCTTGTCGTTTTGATATAGGCCGATTTGAGAGCGTCAGCTCTCGCGTCAGCTGAGCAAAGTCGAGACAAGTCGAGACACACTAAGGGCTGGTATGCAGCGAGTAAGAGGGGGGAAAAAAACAATAATTTAAGAGCGCGCGGCAAAAGTACTCATACGCGAAATTAAAAGCCTGCTGCGGTGGCCGGGAATCGAACCCGGATCAACTGCTTGGAAGGCAACTATGCTGACCATTACACCACCACCGCACAAGCGAGCGCCCCGCCTCCGCGCTGTGTCGGCTTCCCGCCTGTCGGCAGCGGCCGAAGGTGATCGTACCTGGCAGGCGCATTTCGAGGTAGGCTAGGGGAGCACATCCAGACGCATTCGGACAGCGTATCCGCGCACATTTCGCATCCTTTGGCAAGAGTCGGCGCCGGCGACGCAACAGTACGCAGAGGACCGCGTTCTGGAGGCATTTTTAAGCAGTGCCGTGCAGTGCAGTGCAGTGCAGTGCAGGATTCAGCGTCTGCAGCGTCTTCTGCACAGAATGCTACGGCGCTTGACGGCAGCCCCACTTTCCCTTGAGACATCTGCTCGGGAAGCAGCGTCAAGTTACCGCTGGCCCGAGCATCGGTGGTTCAGTGGTAGAATGCTCGCCTGCCACGCGGGCGGCCCGGGTTCGATTCCCGGCCGATGCATCATTTTGCTTTCCCGCGATAATGCTGCCGCAACACCGCAATCAACTGGGCCGGCAATGAACGTGTAGCAACAGAACACGTTATCCAGGAAGTACAGTGTTTCTACGTCTAATATTGGGTACGCAACTTACCCAGTTTCCAGGAGAAACGGTTCACCCGTGCCTCGGTAGCGCAGTAGGCAGCGCGTAAGTCTCATAATCTTAAGGTCGTGAGTTCGATCCTCACCCGGGGCATTTAATTTTCTGTGACTGATGGTGGTGCTGTTGCTAGGGCGCCAACGTATTTCTTGTTTGTTATCCACAACGTTTCAACGCTTCAGCGGGAAAATGTTTACTTCCTCTTATTGCTACTTACAGCTTCCCTTTTCCTCTTCTTCCAGCACAGCATGAAGCCAAAAGCATTGCTCTGCGACGTTTGAGGTGCGCGCCTTGCCAGTCAGTATGTGCAAAGATGCTCGCAAAGAGAGAAGGGCGCCGACGTGGCACTCGACACGAAATGCGACAAGCGACCGTACGAACGGTCCAATGGAACGGCCACATCCGGTGTGGTCTAGTGGCTAGGATACCTGGCTTTCACCCAGGAGGCCCGGGTTCGATTCCCGGTACCGGAACGTAATTTTTTTCCACACGAATCGTGACAAGTTTGAGCTGTCCGAGCGGCCGTTTCCCGTCCTGCTCGCAATATAGCTACTGTTTCGTGACCGTCAGCAGAATATAGACTAGGGAAGCAGACACACGACGACCATAGAAATGGTGTATGGCTTCATGCCAGCCGTTTCCAGTTTAGGGCTGAGCAACTGCATCTGCCGAGGCCCGTTAGCTCAGTTGGTTAGAGCGTCGTGCTAATAACGCGAAGGTCGCGGGTTCGATCCCCCCACGGGCCACTACTCTTTTACTACTACGAAAAGGCAGCGCCGATTTCAGCTGGCGAGTGTGATGACCAAAAGATCATCACCATGCGTGGAAGTTGACAGAGGATCCGAACCCGACTTGTCGGGAAGCGCTACAGCATTCACTCGGCAATGGGCATAATATTTTGAATACACTGGTTCTCAACCGATGAAGAGAAAATGAAAGAAAATGTCTGATTGCCGATGCGTAACAACTTTGGCCCTTGTCAGTACTTGGGCGGGTGAGCGCGTGGGAACACAGTGTACTATTGGCAGTTTTACTTCCTATTTTTCTTTTCGGAGCTACAGCCCGATTCGGTGAGGGAGACGCCACCGTGAAATGAAGGGGCGTGCTGTGTGTCCATCGCCTCGCCTCTCCTCCCCTCTCTCAGTCGTTTATCGTGCTTGTCGTTTTGATATAGGCCGATTTGAGAGCGTCAGCTCTCGCGTCAGCTGAGCAAAGTCGAGACAAGTCGAGACACACTAAGGGCTGGTATGCAGCGAGTAAGAGGGGGGAAAAAAACAATAATTTAAGAGCGCGCGGCAAAAGTACTCATACGCGAAATTAAAAGCCTGCTGCGGTGGCCGGGAATCGAACCCGGATCAACTGCTTGGAAGGCAACTATGCTGACCATTACACCACCACCGCACAAGCGAGCGCCCCGCCTCCGCGCTGTGTCGGCTTCCCGCCTGTCGGCAGCGGCCGAAGGTGATCGTACCTGGCAGGCGCATTTCGAGGTAGGCTAGGGGAGCACATCCAGACGCATTCGGACAGCGTATCCGCGCACATTTCGCATCCTTTGGCAAGAGTCGGCGCCGGCGACGCAACAGTACGCAGAGGACCGCGTTCTGGAGGCATTTTTAAGCAGTGCCGTGCAGTGCAGTGCAGTGCAGTGCAGGATTCAGCGTCTGCAGCGTCTTCTGCACAGAATGCTACGGCGCTTGACGGCAGCCCCACTTTCCCTTGAGACATCTGCTCGGGAAGCAGCGTCAAGTTAGCGCTGGCCCGAGCATCGGTGGTTCAGTGGTAGAATGCTCGCCTGCCACGCGGGCGGCCCGGGTTCGATTCCCGGCCGATGCATCATTTTGCTTTCCCGCGATAATGCTGCCGCAACACCGCAATCAACTGGGCCGGCAATGAACGTGTAGCAACAGAACACGTTATCCAGGAAGTACAGTGTTTCTACGTCTAATATTGGGTACGCAACTTACCCAGTTTCCAGGAGAAACGGTTCACCCGTGCCTCGGTAGCGCAGTAGGCAGCGCGTAAGTCTCATAATCTTAAGGTCGTGAGTTCGATCCTCACCCGGGGCATTTAATTTTCTGTGACTGATGGTGGTGCTGTTGCTAGGGCGCCAACGTATTTCTTGTTTGTTATCCACAACGTTTCAACGCTTCAGCGGGAAAATGTTTACTTCCTCTTATTGCTACTTACAGCTTCCCTTTTCCTCTTCTTCCAGCACAGCATGAAGCCAAAAGCATTGCTCTGCGACGTTTGAGGTGCGCGCCTTGCCAGTCAGTATGTGCAAAGATGCTCGCAAAGAGAGAAGGGCGCCGACGTGGCACTCGACACGAAATGCGACAAGCGACCGTACGAACGGTCCAATGGAACGGCCACATCCGGTGTGGTCTAGTGGCTAGGATACCTGGCTTTCACCCAGGAGGCCCGGGTTCGATTCCCGGTACCGGAACGTAATTTTTTTCCACACGAATCGTGACAAGTTTGAGCTGTCCGAGCGGCCGTTTCCCGTCCTGCTCGCAATATAGCTACTGTTTCGTGACCGTCAGCAGAATATAGACTAGGGAAGCAGACACACGACGACCATAGAAATGGTGTATGGCTTCATGCCAGCCGTTTCCAGTTTAGGGCTGAGCAACTGCATCTGCCGAGGCCCGTTAGCTCAGTTGGTTAGAGCGTCGTGCTAATAACGCGAAGGTCGCGGGTTCGATCCCCCCACGGGCCACTACTCTTTTACTACTACGAAAAGGCAGCGCCGATTTCAGCTGGCGAGTGTGATGACCAAAAGATCATCACCATGCGTGGAAGTTGACAGAGGATCCGAACCCGACTTGTCGGGAAGCGCTACAGCATTCACTCGGCAATGGGCATAATATTTTGAATACACTGGTTCTCAACCGATGAAGAGAAAATGAAAGAAAATGTCTGATTGCCGATGCGTAACAACTTTGGCCCTTGTCAGTACTTGGGCGGGTGAGCGCGTGGGAACACAGTGTACTATTGGCAGTTTTACTTCCTATTTTTCTTTTCGGAGCTACAGCCCGATTCGGTGAGGGAGACGCCACCGTGAAATGAAGGGGCGTGCTGTGTGTCCATCGCCTCGCCTCTCCTCCCCTCTCTCAGTCGTTTATCGTGCTTGTCGTTTTGATATAGGCCGATTTGAGAGCGTCAGCTCTCGCGTCAGCTGAGCAAAGTCGAGACAAGTCGAGACACACTAAGGGCTGGTATGCAGCGAGTAAGAGGGGGGAAAAAAACAATAATTTAAGAGCGCGCGGCAAAAGTACTCATACGCGAAATTAAAAGCCTGCTGCGGTGGCCGGGAATCGAACCCGGATCAACTGCTTGGAAGGCAACTATGCTGACCATTACACCACCACCGCACAAGCGAGCGCCCCGCCTCCGCGCTGTGTCGGCTTCCCGCCTGTCGGCAGCGGCCGAAGGTGATCGTACCTGGCAGGCGCATTTCGAGGTAGGCTAGGGGAGCACATCCAGACGCATTCGGACAGCGTATCCGCGCACATTTCGCATCCTTTGGCAAGAGTCGGCGCCGGCGACGCAACAGTACGCAGAGGACCGCGTTCTGGAGGCATTTTTAAGCAGTGCCGTGCAGTGCAGTGCAGTGCAGTGCAGGATTCAGCGTCTGCAGCGTCTTCTGCACAGAATGCTACGGCGCTTGACGGCAGCCCCACTTTCCCTTGAGACATCTGCTCGGGAAGCAGCGTGAAGTTAGCGCTGGCCCGAGCATCGGTGGTTCAGTGGTAGAATGCTCGCCTGCCACGCGGGCGGCCCGGGTTCGATTCCCGGCCGATGCATCATTTTGCTTTCCCGCGATAATGCTGCCGCAACACCGCAATCAACTGGGCCGGCAATGAACGTGTAGCAACAGAACACGTTATCCAGGAAGTACAGTGTTTCTACGTCTAATATTGGGTACGCAACTTACCCAGTTTCCAGGAGAAACGGTTCACCCGTGCCTCGGTAGCGCAGTAGGCAGCGCGTAAGTCTCATAATCTTAAGGTCGTGAGTTCGATCCTCACCCGGGGCATTTAATTTTCTGTGACTGATGGTGGTGCTGTTGCTAGGGCGCCAACGTATTTCTTGTTTGTTATCCACAACGTTTCAACGCTTCAGCGGGAAAATGTTTACTTCCTCTTATTGCTACTTACAGCTTCCCTTTTCCTCTTCTTCCAGCACAGCATGAAGCCAAAAGCATTGCTCTGCGACGTTTGAGGTGCGCGCCTTGCCAGTCAGTATGTGCAAAGATGCTCGCAAAGAGAGAAGGGCGCCGACGTGGCACTCGACACGAAATGCGACAAGCGACCGTACGAACGGTCCAATGGAACGGCCACATCCGGTGTGGTCTAGTGGCTAGGATACCTGGCTTTCACCCAGGAGGCCCGGGTTCGATTCCCGGTACCGGAACGTAATTTTTTTCCACACGAATCGTGACAAGTTTGAGCTGTCCGAGCGGCCGTTTCCCGTCCTGCTCGCAATATAGCTACTGTTTCGTGACCGTCAGCAGAATATAGACTAGGGAAGCAGACACACGACGACCATAGAAATGGTGTATGGCTTCATGCCAGCCGTTTCCAGTTTAGGGCTGAGCAACTGCATCTGCCGAGGCCCGTTAGCTCAGTTGGTTAGAGCGTCGTGCTAATAACGCGAAGGTCGCGGGTTCGATCCCCCCACGGGCCACTACTCTTTTACTACTACGAAAAGGCAGCGCCGATTTCAGCTGGCGAGTGTGATGACCAAAAGATCATCACCATGCGTGGAAGTTGACAGAGGATCCGAACCCGACTTGTCGGGAAGCGCTACAGCATTCACTCGGCAATGGGCATAATATTTTGAATACACTGGTTCTCAACCGATGAAGAGAAAATGAAAGAAAATGTCTGATTGCCGATGCGTAACAACTTTGGCCCTTGTCAGTACTTGGGCGGGTGAGCGCGTGGGAACACAGTGTACTATTGGCAGTTTTACTTCCTATTTTTCTTTTCGGAGCTACAGCCCGATTCGGTGAGGGAGACGCCACCGTGAAATGAAGGGGCGTGCTGTGTGTCCATCGCCTCGCCTCTCCTCCCCTCTCTCAGTCGTTTATCGTGCTTGTCGTTTTGATATAGGCCGATTTGAGAGCGTCAGCTCTCGCGTCAGCTGAGCAAAGTCGAGACAAGTCGAGACACACTAAGGGCTGGTATGCAGCGAGTAAGAGGGGGGAAAAAAACAATAATTTAAGAGCGCGCGGCAAAAGTACTCATACGCGAAATTAAAAGCCTGCTGCGGTGGCCGGGAATCGAACCCGGATCAACTGCTTGGAAGGCAACTATGCTGACCATTACACCACCACCGCACAAGCGAGCGCCCCGCCTCCGCGCTGTGTCGGCTTCCCGCCTGTCGGCAGCGGCCGAAGGTGATCGTACCTGGCAGGCGCATTTCGAGGTAGGCTAGGGGAGCACATCCAGACGCATTCGGACAGCGTATCCGCGCACATTTCGCATCCTTTGGCAAGAGTCGGCGCCGGCGACGCAACAGTACGCAGAGGACCGCGTTCTGGAGGCATTTTTAAGCAGTGCCGTGCAGTGCAGTGCAGTGCAGTGCAGGATTCAGCGTCTGCAGCGTCTTCTGCACAGAATGCTACGGCGCTTGACGGCAGCCCCACTTTCCCTTGAGACATCTGCTCGGGAAGCAGCGTCAAGTTACCGCTGGCCCGAGCATCGGTGGTTCAGTGGTAGAATGCTCGCCTGCCACGCGGGCGGCCCGGGTTCGATTCCCGGCCGATGCATCATTTTGCTTTCCCGCGATAATGCTGCCGCAACACCGCAATCAACTGGGCCGGCAATGAACGTGTAGCAACAGAACACGTTATCCAGGAAGTACAGTGTTTCTACGTCTAATATTGGGTACGCAACTTACCCAGTTTCCAGGAGAAACGGTTCACCCGTGCCTCGGTAGCGCAGTAGGCAGCGCGTAAGTCTCATAATCTTAAGGTCGTGAGTTCGATCCTCACCCGGGGCATTTAATTTTCTGTGACTGATGGTGGTGCTGTTGCTAGGGCGCCAACGTATTTCTTGTTTGTTATCCACAACGTTTCAACGCTTCAGCGGGAAAATGTTTACTTCCTCTTATTGCTACTTACAGCTTCCCTTTTCCTCTTCTTCCAGCACAGCATGAAGCCAAAAGCATTGCTCTGCGACGTTTGAGGTGCGCGCCTTGCCAGTCAGTATGTGCAAAGATGCTCGCAAAGAGAGAAGGGCGCCGACGTGGCACTCGACACGAAATGCGACAAGCGACCGTACGAACGGTCCAATGGAACGGCCACATCCGGTGTGGTCTAGTGGCTAGGATACCTGGCTTTCACCCAGGAGGCCCGGGTTCGATTCCCGGTACCGGAACGTAATTTTTTTCCACACGAATCGTGACAAGTTTGAGCTGTCCGAGCGGCCGTTTCCCGTCCTGCTCGCAATATAGCTACTGTTTCGTGACCGTCAGCAGAATATAGACTAGGGAAGCAGACACACGACGACCATAGAAATGGTGTATGGCTTCATGCCAGCCGTTTCCAGTTTAGGGCTGAGCAACTGCATCTGCCGAGGCCCGTTAGCTCAGTTGGTTAGAGCGTCGTGCTAATAACGCGAAGGTCGCGGGTTCGATCCCCCCACGGGCCACTACTCTTTTACTACTACGAAAAGGCAGCGCCGATTTCAGCTGGCGAGTGTGATGACCAAAAGATCATCACCATGCGTGGAAGTTGACAGAGGATCCGAACCCGACTTGTCGGGAAGCGCTACAGCATTCACTCGGCAATGGGCATAATATTTTGAATACACTGGTTCTCAACCGATGAAGAGAAAATGAAAGAAAATGTCTGATTGCCGATGCGTAACAACTTTGGCCCTTGTCAGTACTTGGGCGGGTGAGCGCGTGGGAACACAGTGTACTATTGGCAGTTTTACTTCCTATTTTTCTTTTCGGAGCTACAGCCCGATTCGGTGAGGGAGACGCCACCGTGAAATGAAGGGGCGTGCTGTGTGTCCATCGCCTCGCCTCTCCTCCCCTCTCTCAGTCGTTTATCGTGCTTGTCGTTTTGATATAGGCCGATTTGAGAGCGTCAGCTCTCGCGTCAGCTGAGCAAAGTCGAGACAAGTCGAGACACACTAAGGGCTGGTATGCAGCGAGTAAGAGGGGGGAAAAAAACAATAATTTAAGAGCGCGCGGCAAAAGTACTCATACGCGAAATTAAAAGCCTGCTGCGGTGGCCGGGAATCGAACCCGGATCAACTGCTTGGAAGGCAACTATGCTGACCATTACACCACCACCGCACAAGCGAGCGCCCCGCCTCCGCGCTGTGTCGGCTTCCCGCCTGTCGGCAGCGGCCGAAGGTGATCGTACCTGGCAGGCGCATTTCGAGGTAGGCTAGGGGAGCACATCCAGACGCATTCGGACAGCGTATCCGCGCACATTTCGCATCCTTTGGCAAGAGTCGGCGCCGGCGACGCAACAGTACGCAGAGGACCGCGTTCTGGAGGCATTTTTAAGCAGTGCCGTGCAGTGCAGTGCAGTGCAGTGCAGGATTCAGCGTCTGCAGCGTCTTCTGCACAGAATGCTACGGCGCTTGACGGCAGCCCCACTTTCCCTTGAGACATCTGCTCGGGAAGCAGCGTGAAGTTACCGCTGGCCCGAGCATCGGTGGTTCAGTGGTAGAATGCTCGCCTGCCACGCGGGCGGCCCGGGTTCGATTCCCGGCCGATGCATCATTTTGCTTTCCCGCGATAATGCTGCCGCAACACCGCAATCAACTGGGCCGGCAATGAACGTGTAGCAACAGAACACGTTATCCAGGAAGTACAGTGTTTCTACGTCTAATATTGGGTACGCAACTTACCCAGTTTCCAGGAGAAACGGTTCACCCGTGCCTCGGTAGCGCAGTAGGCAGCGCGTAAGTCTCATAATCTTAAGGTCGTGAGTTCGATCCTCACCCGGGGCATTTAATTTTCTGTGACTGATGGTGGTGCTGTTGCTAGGGCGCCAACGTATTTCTTGTTTGTTATCCACAACGTTTCAACGCTTCAGCGGGAAAATGTTTACTTCCTCTTATTGCTACTTACAGCTTCCCTTTTCCTCTTCTTCCAGCACAGCATGAAGCCAAAAGCATTGCTCTGCGACGTTTGAGGTGCGCGCCTTGCCAGTCAGTATGTGCAAAGATGCTCGCAAAGAGAGAAGGGCGCCGACGTGGCACTCGACACGAAATGCGACAAGCGACCGTACGAACGGTCCAATGGAACGGCCACATCCGGTGTGGTCTAGTGGCTAGGATACCTGGCTTTCACCCAGGAGGCCCGGGTTCGATTCCCGGTACCGGAACGTAATTTTTTTCCACACGAATCGTGACAAGTTTGAGCTGTCCGAGCGGCCGTTTCCCGTCCTGCTCGCAATATAGCTACTGTTTCGTGACCGTCAGCAGAATATAGACTAGGGAAGCAGACACACGACGACCATAGAAATGGTGTATGGCTTCATGCCAGCCGTTTCCAGTTTAGGGCTGAGCAACTGCATCTGCCGAGGCCCGTTAGCTCAGTTGGTTAGAGCGTCGTGCTAATAACGCGAAGGTCGCGGGTTCGATCCCCCCACGGGCCACTACTCTTTTACTACTACGAAAAGGCAGCGCCGATTTCAGCTGGCGAGTGTGATGACCAAAAGATCATCACCATGCGTGGAAGTTGACAGAGGATCCGAACCCGACTTGTCGGGAAGCGCTACAGCATTCACTCGGCAATGGGCATAATATTTTGAATACACTGGTTCTCAACCGATGAAGAGAAAATGAAAGAAAATGTCTGATTGCCGATGCGTAACAACTTTGGCCCTTGTCAGTACTTGGGCGGGTGAGCGCGTGGGAACACAGTGTACTATTGGCAGTTTTACTTCCTATTTTTCTTTTCGGAGCTACAGCCCGATTCGGTGAGGGAGACGCCACCGTGAAATGAAGGGGCGTGCTGTGTGTCCATCGCCTCGCCTCTCCTCCCCTCTCTCAGTCGTTTATCGTGCTTGTCGTTTTGATATAGGCCGATTTGAGAGCGTCAGCTCTCGCGTCAGCTGAGCAAAGTCGAGACAAGTCGAGACACACTAAGGGCTGGTATGCAGCGAGTAAGAGGGGGGAAAAAAACAATAATTTAAGAGCGCGCGGCAAAAGTACTCATACGCGAAATTAAAAGCCTGCTGCGGTGGCCGGGAATCGAACCCGGATCAACTGCTTGGAAGGCAACTATGCTGACCATTACACCACCACCGCACAAGCGAGCGCCCCGCCTCCGCGCTGTGTCGGCTTCCCGCCTGTCGGCAGCGGCCGAAGGTGATCGTACCTGGCAGGCGCATTTCGAGGTAGGCTAGGGGAGCACATCCAGACGCATTCGGACAGCGTATCCGCGCACATTTCGCATCCTTTGGCAAGAGTCGGCGCCGGCGACGCAACAGTACGCAGAGGACCGCGTTCTGGAGGCATTTTTAAGCAGTGCCGTGCAGTGCAGTGCAGTGCAGTGCAGGATTCAGCGTCTGCAGCGTCTTCTGCACAGAATGCTACGGCGCTTGACGGCAGCCCCACTTTCCCTTGAGACATCTGCTCGGGAAGCAGCGTGAAGTTACCGCTGGCCCGAGCATCGGTGGTTCAGTGGTAGAATGCTCGCCTGCCACGCGGGCGGCCCGGGTTCGATTCCCGGCCGATGCATCATTTTGCTTTCCCGCGATAATGCTGCCGCAACACCGCAATCAACTGGGCCGGCAATGAACGTGTAGCAACAGAACACGTTATCCAGGAAGTACAGTGTTTCTACGTCTAATATTGGGTACGCAACTTACCCAGTTTCCAGGAGAAACGGTTCACCCGTGCCTCGGTAGCGCAGTAGGCAGCGCGTAAGTCTCATAATCTTAAGGTCGTGAGTTCGATCCTCACCCGGGGCATTTAATTTTCTGTGACTGATGGTGGTGCTGTTGCTAGGGCGCCAACGTATTTCTTGTTTGTTATCCACAACGTTTCAACGCTTCAGCGGGAAAATGTTTACTTCCTCTTATTGCTACTTACAGCTTCCCTTTTCCTCTTCTTCCAGCACAGCATGAAGCCAAAAGCATTGCTCTGCGACGTTTGAGGTGCGCGCCTTGCCAGTCAGTATGTGCAAAGATGCTCGCAAAGAGAGAAGGGCGCCGACGTGGCACTCGACACGAAATGCGACAAGCGACCGTACGAACGGTCCAATGGAACGGCCACATCCGGTGTGGTCTAGTGGCTAGGATACCTGGCTTTCACCCAGGAGGCCCGGGTTCGATTCCCGGTACCGGAACGTAATTTTTTTCCACACGAATCGTGACAAGTTTGAGCTGTCCGAGCGGCCGTTTCCCGTCCTGCTCGCAATATAGCTACTGTTTCGTGACCGTCAGCAGAATATAGACTAGGGAAGCAGACACACGACGACCATAGAAATGGTGTATGGCTTCATGCCAGCCGTTTCCAGTTTAGGGCTGAGCAACTGCATCTGCCGAGGCCCGTTAGCTCAGTTGGTTAGAGCGTCGTGCTAATAACGCGAAGGTCGCGGGTTCGATCCCCCCACGGGCCACTACTCTTTTACTACTACGAAAAGGCAGCGCCGATTTCAGCTGGCGAGTGTGATGACCAAAAGATCATCACCATGCGTGGAAGTTGACAGAGGATCCGAACCCGACTTGTCGGGAAGCGCTACAGCATTCACTCGGCAATGGGCATAATATTTTGAATACACTGGTTCTCAACCGATGAAGAGAAAATGAAAGAAAATGTCTGATTGCCGATGCGTAACAACTTTGGCCCTTGTCAGTACTTGGGCGGGTGAGCGCGTGGGAACACAGTGTACTATTGGCAGTTTTACTTCCTATTTTTCTTTTCGGAGCTACAGCCCGATTCGGTGAGGGAGACGCCACCGTGAAATGAAGGGGCGTGCTGTGTGTCCATCGCCTCGCCTCTCCTCCCCTCTCTCAGTCGTTTATCGTGCTTGTCGTTTTGATATAGGCCGATTTGAGAGCGTCAGCTCTCGCGTCAGCTGAGCAAAGTCGAGACAAGTCGAGACACACTAAGGGCTGGTATGCAGCGAGTAAGAGGGGGGAAAAAAACAATAATTTAAGAGCGCGCGGCAAAAGTACTCATACGCGAAATTAAAAGCCTGCTGCGGTGGCCGGGAATCGAACCCGGATCAACTGCTTGGAAGGCAACTATGCTGACCATTACACCACCACCGCACAAGCGAGCGCCCCGCCTCCGCGCTGTGTCGGCTTCCCGCCTGTCGGCAGCGGCCGAAGGTGATCGTACCTGGCAGGCGCATTTCGAGGTAGGCTAGGGGAGCACATCCAGACGCATTCGGACAGCGTATCCGCGCACATTTCGCATCCTTTGGCAAGAGTCGGCGCCGGCGACGCAACAGTACGCAGAGGACCGCGTTCTGGAGGCATTTTTAAGCAGTGCCGTGCAGTGCAGTGCAGTGCAGTGCAGGATTCAGCGTCTGCAGCGTCTTCTGCACAGAATGCTACGGCGCTTGACGGCAGCCCCACTTTCCCTTGAGACATCTGCTCGGGAAGCAGCGTGAAGTTAGCGCTGGCCCGAGCATCGGTGGTTCAGTGGTAGAATGCTCGCCTGCCACGCGGGCGGCCCGGGTTCGATTCCCGGCCGATGCATCATTTTGCTTTCCCGCGATAATGCTGCCGCAACACCGCAATCAACTGGGCCGGCAATGAACGTGTAGCAACAGAACACGTTATCCAGGAAGTACAGTGTTTCTACGTCTAATATTGGGTACGCAACTTACCCAGTTTCCAGGAGAAACGGTTCACCCGTGCCTCGGTAGCGCAGTAGGCAGCGCGTAAGTCTCATAATCTTAAGGTCGTGAGTTCGATCCTCACCCGGGGCATTTAATTTTCTGTGACTGATGGTGGTGCTGTTGCTAGGGCGCCAACGTATTTCTTGTTTGTTATCCACAACGTTTCAACGCTTCAGCGGGAAAATGTTTACTTCCTCTTATTGCTACTTACAGCTTCCCTTTTCCTCTTCTTCCAGCACAGCATGAAGCCAAAAGCATTGCTCTGCGACGTTTGAGGTGCGCGCCTTGCCAGTCAGTATGTGCAAAGATGCTCGCAAAGAGAGAAGGGCGCCGACGTGGCACTCGACACGAAATGCGACAAGCGACCGTACGAACGGTCCAATGGAACGGCCACATCCGGTGTGGTCTAGTGGCTAGGATACCTGGCTTTCACCCAGGAGGCCCGGGTTCGATTCCCGGTACCGGAACGTAATTTTTTTCCACACGAATCGTGACAAGTTTGAGCTGTCCGAGCGGCCGTTTCCCGTCCTGCTCGCAATATAGCTACTGTTTCGTGACCGTCAGCAGAATATAGACTAGGGAAGCAGACACACGACGACCATAGAAATGGTGTATGGCTTCATGCCAGCCGTTTCCAGTTTAGGGCTGAGCAACTGCATCTGCCGAGGCCCGTTAGCTCAGTTGGTTAGAGCGTCGTGCTAATAACGCGAAGGTCGCGGGTTCGATCCCCCCACGGGCCACTACTCTTTTACTACTACGAAAAGGCAGCGCCGATTTCAGCTGGCGAGTGTGATGACCAAAAGATCATCACCATGCGTGGAAGTTGACAGAGGATCCGAACCCGACTTGTCGGGAAGCGCTACAGCATTCACTCGGCAATGGGCATAATATTTTGAATACACTGGTTCTCAACCGATGAAGAGAAAATGAAAGAAAATGTCTGATTGCCGATGCGTAACAACTTTGGCCCTTGTCAGTACTTGGGCGGGTGAGCGCGTGGGAACACAGTGTACTATTGGCAGTTTTACTTCCTATTTTTCTTTTCGGAGCTACAGCCCGATTCGGTGAGGGAGACGCCACCGTGAAATGAAGGGGCGTGCTGTGTGTCCATCGCCTCGCCTCTCCTCCCCTCTCTCAGTCGTTTATCGTGCTTGTCGTTTTGATATAGGCCGATTTGAGAGCGTCAGCTCTCGCGTCAGCTGAGCAAAGTCGAGACAAGTCGAGACACACTAAGGGCTGGTATGCAGCGAGTAAGAGGGGGGAAAAAAACAATAATTTAAGAGCGCGCGGCAAAAGTACTCATACGCGAAATTAAAAGCCTGCTGCGGTGGCCGGGAATCGAACCCGGATCAACTGCTTGGAAGGCAACTATGCTGACCATTACACCACCACCGCACAAGCGAGCGCCCCGCCTCCGCGCTGTGTCGGCTTCCCGCCTGTCGGCAGCGGCCGAAGGTGATCGTACCTGGCAGGCGCATTTCGAGGTAGGCTAGGGGAGCACATCCAGACGCATTCGGACAGCGTATCCGCGCACATTTCGCATCCTTTGGCAAGAGTCGGCGCCGGCGACGCAACAGTACGCAGAGGACCGCGTTCTGGAGGCATTTTTAAGCAGTGCCGTGCAGTGCAGTGCAGTGCAGTGCAGGATTCAGCGTCTGCAGCGTCTTCTGCACAGAATGCTACGGCGCTTGACGGCAGCCCCACTTTCCCTTGAGACATCTGCTCGGGAAGCAGCGTCAAGTTACCGCTGGCCCGAGCATCGGTGGTTCAGTGGTAGAATGCTCGCCTGCCACGCGGGCGGCCCGGGTTCGATTCCCGGCCGATGCATCATTTTGCTTTCCCGCGATAATGCTGCCGCAACACCGCAATCAACTGGGCCGGCAATGAACGTGTAGCAACAGAACACGTTATCCAGGAAGTACAGTGTTTCTACGTCTAATATTGGGTACGCAACTTACCCAGTTTCCAGGAGAAACGGTTCACCCGTGCCTCGGTAGCGCAGTAGGCAGCGCGTAAGTCTCATAATCTTAAGGTCGTGAGTTCGATCCTCACCCGGGGCATTTAATTTTCTGTGACTGATGGTGGTGCTGTTGCTAGGGCGCCAACGTATTTCTTGTTTGTTATCCACAACGTTTCAACGCTTCAGCGGGAAAATGTTTACTTCCTCTTATTGCTACTTACAGCTTCCCTTTTCCTCTTCTTCCAGCACAGCATGAAGCCAAAAGCATTGCTCTGCGACGTTTGAGGTGCGCGCCTTGCCAGTCAGTATGTGCAAAGATGCTCGCAAAGAGAGAAGGGCGCCGACGTGGCACTCGACACGAAATGCGACAAGCGACCGTACGAACGGTCCAATGGAACGGCCACATCCGGTGTGGTCTAGTGGCTAGGATACCTGGCTTTCACCCAGGAGGCCCGGGTTCGATTCCCGGTACCGGAACGTAATTTTTTTCCACACGAATCGTGACAAGTTTGAGCTGTCCGAGCGGCCGTTTCCCGTCCTGCTCGCAATATAGCTACTGTTTCGTGACCGTCAGCAGAATATAGACTAGGGAAGCAGACACACGACGACCATAGAAATGGTGTATGGCTTCATGCCAGCCGTTTCCAGTTTAGGGCTGAGCAACTGCATCTGCCGAGGCCCGTTAGCTCAGTTGGTTAGAGCGTCGTGCTAATAACGCGAAGGTCGCGGGTTCGATCCCCCCACGGGCCACTACTCTTTTACTACTACGAAAAGGCAGCGCCGATTTCAGCTGGCGAGTGTGATGACCAAAAGATCATCACCATGCGTGGAAGTTGACAGAGGATCCGAACCCGACTTGTCGGGAAGCGCTACAGCATTCACTCGGCAATGGGCATAATATTTTGAATACACTGGTTCTCAACCGATGAAGAGAAAATGAAAGAAAATGCCTGATTGCCGATGCGTAACAACTTTGGCCCTTGTCAGTACTTGGGCGGGTGAGCGCGTGGGAACACAGTGTACTATTGGCAGTTTTACTTCCTATTTTTCTTTTCGGAGCTACAGCCCGATTCGGTGAGGGAGACGCCACCGTGAAATGAAGGGGCGTGCTGTGTGTCCATCGCCTCGCCTCTCCTCCCCTCTCTCAGTCGTTTATCGTGCTTGTCGTTTTGATATAGGCCGATTTGAGAGCGTCAGCTCTCGCGTCAGCTGAGCAAAGTCGAGACAAGTCGAGACACACTAAGGGCTGGTATGCAGCGAGTAAGAGGGGGGAAAAAAACAATAATTTAAGAGCGCGCGGCAAAAGTACTCATACGCGAAATTAAAAGCCTGCTGCGGTGGCCGGGAATCGAACCCGGATCAACTGCTTGGAAGGCAACTATGCTGACCATTACACCACCACCGCACAAGCGAGCGCCCCGCCTCCGCGCTGTGTCGGCTTCCCGCCTGTCGGCAGCGGCCGAAGGTGATCGTACCTGGCAGGCGCATTTCGAGGTAGGCTAGGGGAGCACATCCAGACGCATTCGGACAGCGTATCCGCGCACATTTCGCATCCTTTGGCAAGAGTCGGCGCCGGCGACGCAACAGTACGCAGAGGACCGCGTTCTGGAGGCATTTTTAAGCAGTGCCGTGCAGTGCAGTGCAGTGCAGTGCAGGATTCAGCGTCTGCAGCGTCTTCTGCACAGAATGCTACGGCGCTTGACGGCAGCCCCACTTTCCCTTGAGACATCTGCTCGGGAAGCAGCGTCAAGTTACCGCTGGCCCGAGCATCGGTGGTTCAGTGGTAGAATGCTCGCCTGCCACGCGGGCGGCCCGGGTTCGATTCCCGGCCGATGCATCATTTTGCTTTCCCGCGATAATGCTGCCGCAACACCGCAATCAACTGGGCCGGCAATGAACGTGTAGCAACAGAACACGTTATCCAGGAAGTACAGTGTTTCTACGTCTAATATTGGGTACGCAACTTACCCAGTTTCCAGGAGAAACGGTTCACCCGTGCCTCGGTAGCGCAGTAGGCAGCGCGTAAGTCTCATAATCTTAAGGTCGTGAGTTCGATCCTCACCCGGGGCATTTAATTTTCTGTGACTGATGGTGGTGCTGTTGCTAGGGCGCCAACGTATTTCTTGTTTGTTATCCACAACGTTTCAACGCTTCAGCGGGAAAATGTTTACTTCCTCTTATTGCTACTTACAGCTTCCCTTTTCCTCTTCTTCCAGCACAGCATGAAGCCAAAAGCATTGCTCTGCGACGTTTGAGGTGCGCGCCTTGCCAGTCAGTATGTGCAAAGATGCTCGCAAAGAGAGAAGGGCGCCGACGTGGCACTCGACACGAAATGCGACAAGCGACCGTACGAACGGTCCAATGGAACGGCCACATCCGGTGTGGTCTAGTGGCTAGGATACCTGGCTTTCACCCAGGAGGCCCGGGTTCGATTCCCGGTACCGGAACGTAATTTTTTTCCACACGAATCGTGACAAGTTTGAGCTGTCCGAGCGGCCGTTTCCCGTCCTGCTCGCAATATAGCTACTGTTTCGTGACCGTCAGCAGAATATAGACTAGGGAAGCAGACACACGACGACCATAGAAATGGTGTATGGCTTCATGCCAGCCGTTTCCAGTTTAGGGCTGAGCAACTGCATCTGCCGAGGCCCGTTAGCTCAGTTGGTTAGAGCGTCGTGCTAATAACGCGAAGGTCGCGGGTTCGATCCCCCCACGGGCCACTACTCTTTTACTACTACGAAAAGGCAGCGCCGATTTCAGCTGGCGAGTGTGATGACCAAAAGATCATCACCATGCGTGGAAGTTGACAGAGGATCCGAACCCGACTTGTCGGGAAGCGCTACAGCATTCACTCGGCAATGGGCATAATATTTTGAATACACTGGTTCTCAACCGATGAAGAGAAAATGAAAGAAAATGTCTGATTGCCGATGCGTAACAACTTTGGCCCTTGTCAGTACTTGGGCGGGTGAGCGCGTGGGAACACAGTGTACTATTGGCAGTTTTACTTCCTATTTTTCTTTTCGGAGCTACAGCCCGATTCGGTGAGGGAGACGCCACCGTGAAATGAAGGGGCGTGCTGTGTGTCCATCGCCTCGCCTCTCCTCCCCTCTCTCAGTCGTTTATCGTGCTTGTCGTTTTGATATAGGCCGATTTGAGAGCGTCAGCTCTCGCGTCAGCTGAGCAAAGTCGAGACAAGTCGAGACACACTAAGGGCTGGTATGCAGCGAGTAAGAGGGGGGAAAAAAACAATAATTTAAGAGCGCGCGGCAAAAGTACTCATACGCGAAATTAAAAGCCTGCTGCGGTGGCCGGGAATCGAACCCGGATCAACTGCTTGGAAGGCAACTATGCTGACCATTACACCACCACCGCACAAGCGAGCGCCCCGCCTCCGCGCTGTGTCGGCTTCCCGCCTGTCGGCAGCGGCCGAAGGTGATCGTACCTGGCAGGCGCATTTCGAGGTAGGCTAGGGGAGCACATCCAGACGCATTCGGACAGCGTATCCGCGCACATTTCGCATCCTTTGGCAAGAGTCGGCGCCGGCGACGCAACAGTACGCAGAGGACCGCGTTCTGGAGGCATTTTTAAGCAGTGCCGTGCAGTGCAGTGCAGGATTCAGCGTCTGCAGCGTCTTCTGCACAGAATGCTACGGCGCTTGACGGCAGCCCCACTTTCCCTTGAGACATCTGCTCGGGAAGCAGCGTCAAGTTACCGCTGGCCCGAGCATCGGTGGTTCAGTGGTAGAATGCTCGCCTGCCACGCGGGCGGCCCGGGTTCGATTCCCGGCCGATGCATCATTTTGCTTTCCCGCGATAATGCTGCCGCAACACCGCAATCAACTGGGCCGGCAATGAACGTGTAGCAACAGAACACGTTATCCAGGAAGTACAGTGTTTCTACGTCTAATATTGGGTACGCAACTTACCCAGTTTCCAGGAGAAACGGTTCACCCGTGCCTCGGTAGCGCAGTAGGCAGCGCGTAAGTCTCATAATCTTAAGGTCGTGAGTTCGATCCTCACCCGGGGCATTTAATTTTCTGTGACTGATGGTGGTGCTGTTGCTAGGGCGCCAACGTATTTCTTGTTTGTTATCCACAACGTTTCAACGCTTCAGCGGGAAAATGTTTACTTCCTCTTATTGCTACTTACAGCTTCCCTTTTCCTCTTCTTCCAGCACAGCATGAAGCCAAAAGCATTGCTCTGCGACGTTTGAGGTGCGCGCCTTGCCAGTCAGTATGTGCAAAGATGCTCGCAAAGAGAGAAGGGCGCCGACGTGGCACTCGACACGAAATGCGACAAGCGACCGTACGAACGGTCCAATGGAACGGCCACATCCGGTGTGGTCTAGTGGCTAGGATACCTGGCTTTCACCCAGGAGGCCCGGGTTCGATTCCCGGTACCGGAACGTAATTTTTTTCCACACGAATCGTGACAAGTTTGAGCTGTCCGAGCGGCCGTTTCCCGTCCTGCTCGCAATATAGCTACTGTTTCGTGACCGTCAGCAGAATATAGACTAGGGAAGCAGACACACGACGACCATAGAAATGGTGTATGGCTTCATGCCAGCCGTTTCCAGTTTAGGGCTGAGCAACTGCATCTGCCGAGGCCCGTTAGCTCAGTTGGTTAGAGCGTCGTGCTAATAACGCGAAGGTCGCGGGTTCGATCCCCCCACGGGCCACTACTCTTTTACTACTACGAAAAGGCAGCGCCGATTTCAGCTGGCGAGTGTGATGACCAAAAGATCATCACCATGCGTGGAAGTTGACAGAGGATCCGAACCCGACTTGTCGGGAAGCGCTACAGCATTCACTCGGCAATGGGCATAATATTTTGAATACACTGGTTCTCAACCGATGAAGAGAAAATGAAAGAAAATGTCTGATTGCCGATGCGTAACAACTTTGGCCCTTGTCAGTACTTGGGCGGGTGAGCGCGTGGGAACACAGTGTACTATTGGCAGTTTTACTTCCTATTTTTCTTTTCGGAGCTACAGCCCGATTCGGTGAGGGAGACGCCACCGTGAAATGAAGGGGCGTGCTGTGTGTCCATCGCCTCGCCTCTCCTCCCCTCTCTCAGTCGTTTATCGTGCTTGTCGTTTTGATATAGGCCGATTTGAGAGCGTCAGCTCTCGCGTCAGCTGAGCAAAGTCGAGACAAGTCGAGACACACTAAGGGCTGGTATGCAGCGAGTAAGAGGGGGGAAAAAAACAATAATTTAAGAGCGCGCGGCAAAAGTACTCATACGCGAAATTAAAAGCCTGCTGCGGTGGCCGGGAATCGAACCCGGATCAACTGCTTGGAAGGCAACTATGCTGACCATTACACCACCACCGCACAAGCGAGCGCCCCGCCTCCGCGCTGTGTCGGCTTCCCGCCTGTCGGCAGCGGCCGAAGGTGATCGTACCTGGCAGGCGCATTTCGAGGTAGGCTAGGGGAGCACATCCAGACGCATTCGGACAGCGTATCCGCGCACATTTCGCATCCTTTGGCAAGAGTCGGCGCCGGCGACGCAACAGTACGCAGAGGACCGCGTTCTGGAGGCATTTTTAAGCAGTGCCGTGCAGTGCAGTGCAGTGCAGTGCAGGATTCAGCGTCTGCAGCGTCTTCTGCACAGAATGCTACGGCGCTTGACGGCAGCCCCACTTTCCCTTGAGACATCTGCTCGGGAAGCAGCGTGAAGTTACCGCTGGCCCGAGCATCGGTGGTTCAGTGGTAGAATGCTCGCCTGCCACGCGGGCGGCCCGGGTTCGATTCCCGGCCGATGCATCATTTTGCTTTCCCGCGATAATGCTGCCGCAACACCGCAATCAACTGGGCCGGCAATGAACGTGTAGCAACAGAACACGTTATCCAGGAAGTACAGTGTTTCTACGTCTAATATTGGGTACGCAACTTACCCAGTTTCCAGGAGAAACGGTTCACCCGTGCCTCGGTAGCGCAGTAGGCAGCGCGTAAGTCTCATAATCTTAAGGTCGTGAGTTCGATCCTCACCCGGGGCATTTAATTTTCTGTGACTGATGGTGGTGCTGTTGCTAGGGCGCCAACGTATTTCTTGTTTGTTATCCACAACGTTTCAACGCTTCAGCGGGAAAATGTTTACTTCCTCTTATTGCTACTTACAGCTTCCCTTTTCCTCTTCTTCCAGCACAGCATGAAGCCAAAAGCATTGCTCTGCGACGTTTGAGGTGCGCGCCTTGCCAGTCAGTATGTGCAAAGATGCTCGCAAAGAGAGAAGGGCGCCGACGTGGCACTCGACACGAAATGCGACAAGCGACCGTACGAACGGTCCAATGGAACGGCCACATCCGGTGTGGTCTAGTGGCTAGGATACCTGGCTTTCACCCAGGAGGCCCGGGTTCGATTCCCGGTACCGGAACGTAATTTTTTTCCACACGAATCGTG
Source organism: Schistocerca cancellata (assembly GCF_023864275.1). NCBI lineage: Eukaryota > Metazoa > Arthropoda > Insecta > Orthoptera > Acrididae > Schistocerca > Schistocerca cancellata. Next base: position 38,833 of record NW_026046593.1, read on the forward strand.
ACAAGTTTGAGCTGTCCGAGCGGCCGTTTCCCGTCCTGCTCGCAATATAGCTACTGTTTCGTGACCGTCAGCAGAATATAGACTAGGGAAGCAGACACACGACGACCATAGAAATGGTGTATGGCTTCATGCCAGCCGTTTCCAGTTTAGGGCTGAGCAACTGCATCTGCCGAGGCCCGTTAGCTCAGTTGGTTAGAGCGTCGTGCTAATAACGCGAAGGTCGCGGGTTCGATCCCCCCACGGGCCACTACTCTTTTACTACTACGAAAAGGCAGCGCCGATTTCAGCTGGCGAGTGTGATGACCAAAAGATCATCACCATGCGTGGAAGTTGACAGAGGATCCGAACCCGACTTGTCGGGAAGCGCTACAGCATTCACTCGGCAATGGGCATAATATTTTGAATACACTGGTTCTCAACCGATGAAGAGAAAATGAAAGAAAATGTCTGATTGCCGATGCGTAACAACTTTGGCCCTTGTCAGTACTTGGGCGGGTGAGCGCGTGGGAACACAGTGTACTATTGGCAGTTTTACTTCCTATTTTTCTTTTCGGAGCTACAGCCCGATTCGGTGAGGGAGACGCCACCGTGAAATGAAGGGGCGTGCTGTGTGTCCATCGCCTCGCCTCTCCTCCCCTCTCTCAGTCGTTTATCGTGCTTGTCGTTTTGATATAGGCCGATTTGAGAGCGTCAGCTCTCGCGTCAGCTGAGCAAAGTCGAGACAAGTCGAGACACACTAAGGGCTGGTATGCAGCGAGTAAGAGGGGGGAAAAAAACAATAATTTAAGAGCGCGCGGCAAAAGTACTCATACGCGAAATTAAAAGCCTGCTGCGGTGGCCGGGAATCGAACCCGGATCAACTGCTTGGAAGGCAACTATGCTGACCATTACACCACCACCGCACAAGCGAGCGCCCCGCCTCCGCGCTGTGTCGGCTTCCCGCCTGTCGGCAGCGGCCGAAGGTGATCGTACCTGGCAGGCGCATTTCGAGGTAGGCTAGGGGAGCACATCCAGACGCATTCGGACAGCGTATCCGCGCACATTTCGCATCCTTTGGCAAGAGTCGGCGCCGGCGACGCAACAGTACGCAGAGGACCGCGTTCTGGAGGCATTTTTAAGCAGTGCCGTGCAGTGCAGTGCAGTGCAGTGCAGGATTCAGCGTCTGCAGCGTCTTCTGCACAGAATGCTACGGCGCTTGACGGCAGCCCCACTTTCCCTTGAGACATCTGCTCGGGAAGCAGCGTGAAGTTACCGCTGGCCCGAGCATCGGTGGTTCAGTGGTAGAATGCTCGCCTGCCACGCGGGCGGCCCGGGTTCGATTCCCGGCCGATGCATCATTTTGCTTTCCCGCGATAATGCTGCCGCAACACCGCAATCAACTGGGCCGGCAATGAACGTGTAGCAACAGAACACGTTATCCAGGAAGTACAGTGTTTCTACGTCTAATATTGGGTACGCAACTTACCCAGTTTCCAGGAGAAACGGTTCACCCGTGCCTCGGTAGCGCAGTAGGCAGCGCGTAAGTCTCATAATCTTAAGGTCGTGAGTTCGATCCTCACCCGGGGCATTTAATTTTCTGTGACTGATGGTGGTGCTGTTGCTAGGGCGCCAACGTATTTCTTGTTTGTTATCCACAACGTTTCAACGCTTCAGCGGGAAAATGTTTACTTCCTCTTATTGCTACTTACAGCTTCCCTTTTCCTCTTCTTCCAGCACAGCATGAAGCCAAAAGCATTGCTCTGCGACGTTTGAGGTGCGCGCCTTGCCAGTCAGTATGTGCAAAGATGCTCGCAAAGAGAGAAGGGCGCCGACGTGGCACTCGACACGAAATGCGACAAGCGACCGTACGAACGGTCCAATGGAACGGCCACATCCGGTGTGGTCTAGTGGCTAGGATACCTGGCTTTCACCCAGGAGGCCCGGGTTCGATTCCCGGTACCGGAACGTAATTTTTTTCCACACGAATCGTGACAAGTTTGAGCTGTCCGAGCGGCCGTTTCCCGTCCTGCTCGCAATATAGCTACTGTTTCGTGACCGTCAGCAGAATATAGACTAGGGAAGCAGACACACGACGACCATAGAAATGGTGTATGGCTTCATGCCAGCCGTTTCCAGTTTAGGGCTGAGCAACTGCATCTGCCGAGGCCCGTTAGCTCAGTTGGTTAGAGCGTCGTGCTAATAACGCGAAGGTCGCGGGTTCGATCCCCCCACGGGCCACTACTCTTTTACTACTACGAAAAGGCAGCGCCGATTTCAGCTGGCGAGTGTGATGACCAAAAGATCATCACCATGCGTGGAAGTTGACAGAGGATCCGAACCCGACTTGTCGGGAAGCGCTACAGCATTCACTCGGCAATGGGCATAATATTTTGAATACACTGGTTCTCAACCGATGAAGAGAAAATGAAAGAAAATGTCTGATTGCCGATGCGTAACAACTTTGGCCCTTGTCAGTACTTGGGCGGGTGAGCGCGTGGGAACACAGTGTACTATTGGCAGTTTTACTTCCTATTTTTCTTTTCGGAGCTACAGCCCGATTCGGTGAGGGAGACGCCACCGTGAAATGAAGGGGCGTGCTGTGTGTCCATCGCCTCGCCTCTCCTCCCCTCTCTCAGTCGTTTATCGTGCTTGTCGTTTTGATATAGGCCGATTTGAGAGCGTCAGCTCTCGCGTCAGCTGAGCAAAGTCGAGACAAGTCGAGACACACTAAGGGCTGGTATGCAGCGAGTAAGAGGGGGGAAAAAAACAATAATTTAAGAGCGCGCGGCAAAAGTACTCATACGCGAAATTAAAAGCCTGCTGCGGTGGCCGGGAATCGAACCCGGATCAACTGCTTGGAAGGCAACTATGCTGACCATTACACCACCACCGCACAAGCGAGCGCCCCGCCTCCGCGCTGTGTCGGCTTCCCGCCTGTCGGCAGCGGCCGAAGGTGATCGTACCTGGCAGGCGCATTTCGAGGTAGGCTAGGGGAGCACATCCAGACGCATTCGGACAGCGTATCCGCGCACATTTCGCATCCTTTGGCAAGAGTCGGCGCCGGCGACGCAACAGTACGCAGAGGACCGCGTTCTGGAGGCATTTTTAAGCAGTGCCGTGCAGTGCAGTGCAGTGCAGTGCAGGATTCAGCGTCTGCAGCGTCTTCTGCACAGAATGCTACGGCGCTTGACGGCAGCCCCACTTTCCCTTGAGACATCTGCTCGGGAAGCAGCGTGAAGTTACCGCTGGCCCGAGCATCGGTGGTTCAGTGGTAGAATGCTCGCCTGCCACGCGGGCGGCCCGGGTTCGATTCCCGGCCGATGCATCATTTTGCTTTCCCGCGATAATGCTGCCGCAACACCGCAATCAACTGGGCCGGCAATGAACGTGTAGCAACAGAACACGTTATCCAGGAAGTACAGTGTTTCTACGTCTAATATTGGGTACGCAACTTACCCAGTTTCCAGGAGAAACGGTTCACCCGTGCCTCGGTAGCGCAGTAGGCAGCGCGTAAGTCTCATAATCTTAAGGTCGTGAGTTCGATCCTCACCCGGGGCATTTAATTTTCTGTGACTGATGGTGGTGCTGTTGCTAGGGCGCCAACGTATTTCTTGTTTGTTATCCACAACGTTTCAACGCTTCAGCGGGAAAATGTTTACTTCCTCTTATTGCTACTTACAGCTTCCCTTTTCCTCTTCTTCCAGCACAGCATGAAGCCAAAAGCATTGCTCTGCGACGTTTGAGGTGCGCGCCTTGCCAGTCAGTATGTGCAAAGATGCTCGCAAAGAGAGAAGGGCGCCGACGTGGCACTCGACACGAAATGCGACAAGCGACCGTACGAACGGTCCAATGGAACGGCCACATCCGTGTGGTCTAGTGGCTAGGATACCTGGCTTTCACCCAGGAGGCCCGGGTTCGATTCCCGGTACCGGAACGTAATTTTTTTCCACACGAATCGTGACAAGTTTGAGCTGTCCGAGCGGCCGTTTCCCGTCCTGCTCGCAATATAGCTACTGTTTCGTGACCGTCAGCAGAATATAGACTAGGGAAGCAGACACACGACGACCATAGAAATGGTGTATGGCTTCATGCCAGCCGTTTCCAGTTTAGGGCTGAGCAACTGCATCTGCCGAGGCCCGTTAGCTCAGTTGGTTAGAGCGTCGTGCTAATAACGCGAAGGTCGCGGGTTCGATCCCCCCACGGGCCACTACTCTTTTACTACTACGAAAAGGCAGCGCCGATTTCAGCTGGCGAGTGTGATGACCAAAAGATCATCACCATGCGTGGAAGTTGACAGAGGATCCGAACCCGACTTGTCGGGAAGCGCTACAGCATTCACTCGGCAATGGGCATAATATTTTGAATACACTGGTTCTCAACCGATGAAGAGAAAATGAAAGAAAATGTCTGATTGCCGATGCGTAACAACTTTGGCCCTTGTCAGTACTTGGGCGGGTGAGCGCGTGGGAACACAGTGTACTATTGGCAGTTTTACTTCCTATTTTTCTTTTCGGAGCTACAGCCCGATTCGGTGAGGGAGACGCCACCGTGAAATGAAGGGGCGTGCTGTGTGTCCATCGCCTCGCCTCTCCTCCCCTCTCTCAGTCGTTTATCGTGCTTGTCGTTTTGATATAGGCCGATTTGAGAGCGTCAGCTCTCGCGTCAGCTGAGCAAAGTCGAGACAAGTCGAGACACACTAAGGGCTGGTATGCAGCGAGTAAGAGGGGGAAAAAAACAATAATTTAAGAGCGCGCGGCAAAAGTACTCATACGCGAAATTAAAAGCCTGCTGCGGTGGCCGGGAATCGAACCCGGATCAACTGCTTGGAAGGCAACTATGCTGACCATTACACCACCACCGCACAAGCGAGCGCCCCGCCTCCGCGCTGTGTCGGCTTCCCGCCTGTCGGCAGCGGCCGAAGGTGATCGTACCTGGCAGGCGCATTTCGAGGTAGGCTAGGGGAGCACATCCAGACGCATTCGGACAGCGTATCCGCGCACATTTCGCATCCTTTGGCAAGAGTCGGCGCCGGCGACGCAACAGTACGCAGAGGACCGCGTTCTGGAGGCATTTTTAAGCAGTGCCGTGCAGTGCAGTGCAGTGCAGTGCAGGATTCAGCGTCTGCAGCGTCTTCTGCACAGAATGCTACGGCGCTTGACGGCAGCCCCACTTTCCCTTGAGACATCTGCTCGGGAAGCAGCGTGAAGTTACCGCTGGCCCGAGCATCGGTGGTTCAGTGGTAGAATGCTCGCCTGCCACGCGGGCGGCCCGGGTT
>NW_026046594.1:0-54865 GCF_023864275.1 Schistocerca cancellata
CAGCGTCAGTGCGAGGTTAACCGATAGGCACAGTAAGCAGCGGTCGTCGCGAAAACTCAGTATTCTTAAAACGGAAATTTTCGTCTTGTTGAGAATGGCGTCACTGGTTGCACCCGCATTCGCCCACGCATGTCACATGTGTGCGAAAACGTTTGCTCCTCTTTACGCAAAATCGCACGCAGCCGGTAGGATTCGAACCTACGCTCCCAGAGGGAATCTGATTTCGAGTCAGACGCCTTAACCACTCGGCCACGACTGCCGTTAGCGCGGTGTTCTCCCGACACATGCAACTGCTACCGTATAAAACGCTGTGGTGTCAGAAAACGGCGTAGCTGCATTATTTTCCGTAGCGTTTCCACCGCTACCAGACGAATCGCTACCAAAGTATTAAAATTTCCGCCCGGACAGGGACTTGAACCCTGGACCCTTAGGTTAAAAGCCTAATGCTCTACCGACTGAGCTATCCGGGCTCACACAAGGCTGCAAAATCTCCTACGATGCACAACTATACATTGACTCATGTCCTTTACTGTTGTGCAATCGCTGCATGGGGCCGTTACTAATAAAACGTCGCCTAAATGCTGTCTACAAACTTATCGCGCTAAGCCCGTAACACACTATCGAAGACTGCTGACACACGATGCAACAACAAATTGCACCAGTTGTTACGTCTCATACGTTGGAGCAGAGAATTTACGTGTTTTGTCGACACTCACTGGGCAATTGGAAAATTCACAAGCATTTCGAATGCAATGTTTCCCACGCTTTCGCTCATTTCACGGTTCCGTTGAAGACGTTCTTCACCACCTGACACAGAAAAAGGAATGCAGTCGGTAGGATATTTTTAATTCTTTTGCTTCTAAGGGAGTTAGTTATCTAGTAAGTTCCTCTTGTGGCATGCAATAGACAACCAGAACAGCTACAGGAGAGAGTCATTTTTGTTGTCAGCGGTAGTTGCATTATCACAAACGCAGAGTAATTCCATTGGCGTCGCATCAAAACGAGTACCTGCCGAAACCCGGGATCGAACCATGGACCTTTAGATCTTCAGTCTAACGCTCTCCCAACTGAGCTATTTCGGCTGACGGCGAAGGTTGCCATTTGCATGTGTTCGTTCACTTCTGCCTCGTTGCCAATTTCACAGTCACCTTCGTCTGATAAGACACAGGGACGCTGAAGGGCGAGCAGCCGATGCAGTGAAGTTCCACACACATTTCTTCAGCTTCCGTCATCGTAACAAGCAAACATGTCGACTCGATTCGTGTGATATTGAATTCGCTGACTTGACGTGACGCCACGCTGACGCTAGAAAAACCGTGCTATATCGATGCCAGGGGCAACTCGTGTGCAGAGAACGAGACACAAGAAGGAGTGAGCCTCTCCACCATATGAGAGGCAGTATCTAGCAGATACACATGGTAAAACATTCGACTTGCGTTAGCTCATAAATTGCTACACGTCATCGTCTGCAAGCTAAAATGGACACATCTGCACTGCCCAGTGAGGCGACACTTGTACTAACACCTGGTGGACGGCTGTGAGACGAGGAGATGAGCTGCGGCTTCTGGGCGCGACTGTAACGCTGCGCCCTCGATCAAATAACACTGCACATTGCTGGTGACCCACGTGTTTAGTAGTGACGCAACTGCTAGGATGCAGCTCAACGTCCGCCTTTTGAGAGCGAGAAAATTTTCGCAGTCGGCAGGACTCGAACCTACGCTCCCAGAGGGAATCTGATTTCAAGTCAGACGCCTTAACCACTCGGCCACGACTGCCGGTGGCGGAAGCGACTCCCGACAAGTCAAACCGCCATCTTTAGAAGCAATATGATGGCAGAAAACGGCGTGGCCTCACTCTTTGCTGTAGGGTTTCCATTAGCCGTTACGAAAGTGTACTAATTTTCGCCCAGACAGGGACTTGAACCCAGGACCCTTCGGTTGAAAACCTAACGCTCTACCGACTCAGCTATGCGGGCCCACGCACGAGCATTATCGTACAGCTGCGTGGTGTGCGAGTGTTTCGCATGTCGTAATTGCTGGCTTATGGCTCCAATGGCGACTTCACCGACTTCCCACTGACGCACCGCTGACGCTAGTTTTCTGTCGTCTTAAAACGATGGACATACCTCCAAGCAGCTGCGAGATCTTAAGAAAAGAAAAAAAAAAAAAAAAAAAACGCTGCACTACTGCTTTTGCCGCACTCGAATGATTGAAATTGCGATTCTTAAAAAGAAAATGAAATTTTCGAGCACATCTGTGTACTCACCATCTCAGCGACGGCTTTCTGCAGTCCCAGCGTCAGTGCGAGGTTAACCGATAGGCACAGTAAGCAGCGGTCGTCGCGAAAACTCAGTATTCTTAAAACGGAAATTTTCGTCTTGTTGAGAATGGCGTCACTGGTTGCACCCGCATTCGCCCACGCATGTCACATGTGTGCGAAAACGTTTGCTCCTCTTTACGCAAAATCGCACGCAGCCGGTAGGATTCGAACCTACGCTCCCAGAGGGAATCTGATTTCGAGTCAGACGCCTTAACCACTCGGCCACGACTGCCGTTAGCGCGGTGTTCTCCCGACACATGCAACTGCTACCGTATAAAACGCTGTGGTGTCAGAAAACGGCGTAGCTGCATTATTTTCCGTAGCGTTTCCACCGCTACCAGACGAATCGCTACCAAAGTATTAAAATTTCCGCCCGGACAGGGACTTGAACCCTGGACCCTTAGGTTAAAAGCCTAATGCTCTACCGACTGAGCTATCCGGGCTCACACAAGGCTGCAAAATCTCCTACGATGCACAACTATACATTGACTCATGTCCTTTACTGTTGTGCAATCGCTGCATGGGGCCGTTACTAATAAAACGTCGCCTAAATGCTGTCTACAAACTTATCGCGCTAAGCCCGTAACACACTATCGAAGACTGCTGACACACGATGCAACAACAAATTGCACCAGTTGTTACGTCTCATACGTTGGAGCAGAGAATTTACGTGTTTTGTCGACACTCACTGGGCAATTGGAAAATTCACAAGCATTTCGAATGCAATGTTTCCCACGCTTTCGCTCATTTCACGGTTCCGTTGAAGACGTTCTTCACCACCTGACACAGAAAAAGGAATGCAGTCGGTAGGATATTTTTAATTCTTTTGCTTCTAAGGGAGTTAGTTATCTAGTAAGTTCCTCTTGTGGCATGCAATAGACAACCAGAACAGCTACAGGAGAGAGTCATTTTTGTTGTCAGCGGTAGTTGCATTATCTCAAACGCAGAGTAATTCCATTGGCGTCGCATCAAAACGAGTACCTGCCGAAACCCGGGATCGAACCATGGACCTTTAGATCTTCAGTCTAACGCTCTCCCAACTGAGCTATTTCGGCTGACGGCGAAGGTTGCCATTTGCATGTGTTCGTTCACTTCTGCCTCGTTGCCAATTTCACAGTCACCTTCGTCTGATAAGACACAGGGACGCTGAAGGGCGAGCAGCCGATGCAGTGAAGTTCCACACACATTTCTTCAGCTTCCGTCATCGTAACAAGCAAACATGTCGACTCGATTCGTGTGATATTGAATTCGCTGACTTGACGTGACGCCACGCTGACGCTAGAAAACCCGTGCTATATCGATGCCAGGGGCAACTCGTGTGCAGAGAACGAGACACAAGAAGGAGTGAGCCTCTCCACCATATGAGAGGCAGTATCTAGCAGATACACATGGTAAAACATTCGACTTGCGTTAGCTCATAAATTGCTACACGTCATCGTCTGCAAGCTAAAATGGACACATCTGCACTGCCCAGTGAGGCGACACTTGTACTAACACCTGGTGGACGGCTGTGAGACGAGGAGATGAGCTGCGGCTTCTGGGCGCGACTGTAACGCTGCGCCCTCGATCAAATAACACTGCACATTGCTGGTGACCCACGTGTTTAGTAGTGACGCAACTGCTAGGATGCAGCTCAACGTCCGCCTTTTGAGAGCGAGAAAATTTTCGCAGTCGGCAGGACTCGAACCTACGCTCCCAGAGGGAATCTGATTTCAAGTCAGACGCCTTAACCACTCGGCCACGACTGCCGGTGGCGGAAGCGACTCCCGACAAGTCAAACCGCCATCTTTAGAAGCAATATGATGGCAGAAAACGGCGTGGCCTCACTCTTTGCTGTAGGGTTTCCATTAGCCGTTACGAAAGTGTACTAATTTTCGCCCAGACAGGGACTTGAACCCAGGACCCTTCGGTTGAAAACCTAACGCTCTACCGACTCAGCTATGCGGGCCCACGCACGAGCATTATCGTACAGCTGCGTGGTGTGCGAGTGTTTCGCATGTCGTAATTGCTGGCTTATGGCTCCAATGGCGACTTCACCGACTTCCCACTGACGCACCGCTGACGCTAGTTTTCTGTCGTCTTAAAACGATGGACATACCTCCAAGCAGCTGCGAGATCTTAAGAAAAGAAAAAAAAAAACGCTGCACTACTGCTTTTGCCGCACTCGAATGATTGAAATTGCGATTCTTAAAAAGAAAATGAAATTTTCGAGCACATCTGTGTACTCACCATCTCAGCGACGGCTTTCTGCAGTCCCAGCGTCAGTGCGAGGTTAACCGATAGGCACAGTAAGCAGCGGTCGTCGCGAAAACTCAGTATTCTTAAAACGGAAATTTTCGTCTTGTTGAGAATGGCGTCACTGGTTGCACCCGCATTCGCCCACGCATGTCACATGTGTGCGAAAACGTTTGCTCCTCTTTACGCAAAATCGCACGCAGCCGGTAGGATTCGAACCTACGCTCCCAGAGGGAATCTGATTTCGAGTCAGACGCCTTAACCACTCGGCCACGACTGCCGTTAGCGCGGTGTTCTCCCGACACATGCAACTGCTACCGTATAAAACGCTGTGGTGTCAGAAAACGGCGTAGCTGCATTATTTTCCGTAGCGTTTCCACCGCTACCAGACGAATCGCTACCAAAGTATTAAAATTTCCGCCCGGACAGGGACTTGAACCCTGGACCCTTAGGTTAAAAGCCTAATGCTCTACCGACTGAGCTATCCGGGCTCACACAAGGCTGCAAAATCTCCTACGATGCACAACTATACATTGACTCATGTCCTTTACTGTTGTGCAATCGCTGCATGGGGCCGTTACTAATAAAACGTCGCCTAAATGCTGTCTACAAACTTATCGCGCTAAGCCCGTAACACACTATCGAAGACTGCTGACACACGATGCAACAACAAATTGCACCAGTTGTTACGTCTCATACGTTGGAGCAGAGAATTTACGTGTTTTGTCGACACTCACTGGGCAATTGGAAAATTCACAAGCATTTCGAATGCAATGTTTCCCACGCTTTCGCTCATTTCACGGTTCCGTTGAAGACGTTCTTCACCACCTGACACAGAAAAAGGAATGCAGTCGGTAGGATATTTTTAATTCTTTTGCTTCTAAGGGAGTTAGTTATCTAGTAAGTTCCTCTTGTGGCATGCAATAGACAACCAGAACAGCTACAGGAGAGAGTCATTTTTGTTGTCAGCGGTAGTTGCATTATCACAAACGCAGAGTAATTCCATTGGCGTCGCATCAAAACGAGTACCTGCCGAAACCCGGGATCGAACCATGGACCTTTAGATCTTCAGTCTAACGCTCTCCCAACTGAGCTATTTCGGCTGACGGCGAAGGTTGCCATTTGCATGTGTTCGTTCACTTCTGCCTCGTTGCCAATTTCACAGTCACCTTCGTCTGATAAGACACAGGGACGCTGAAGGGCGAGCAGCCGATGCAGTGAAGTTCCACACACATTTCTTCAGCTTCCGTCATCGTAACAAGCAAACATGTCGACTCGATTCGTGTGATATTGAATTCGCTGACTTGACGTGACGCCACGCTGACGCTAGAAAACCCGTGCTATATCGATGCCAGGGGCAACTCGTGTGCAGAGAACGAGACACAAGAAGGAGTGAGCCTCTCCACCATATGAGAGGCAGTATCTAGCAGATACACATGGTAAAACATTCGACTTGCGTTAGCTCATAAATTGCTACACGTCATCGTCTGCAAGCTAAAATGGACACATCTGCACTGCCCAGTGAGGCGACACTTGTACTAACACCTGGTGGACGGCTGTGAGACGAGGAGATGAGCTGCGGCTTCTGGGCGCGACTGTAACGCTGCGCCCTCGATCAAATAACACTGCACATTGCTGGTGACCCACGTGTTTAGTAGTGACGCAACTGCTAGGATGCAGCTCAACGTCCGCCTTTTGAGAGCGAGAAAATTTTCGCAGTCGGCAGGACTCGAACCTACGCTCCCAGAGGGAATCTGATTTCAAGTCAGACGCCTTAACCACTCGGCCACGACTGCCGGTGGCGGAAGCGACTCCCGACAAGTCAAACCGCCATCTTTAGAAGCAATATGATGGCAGAAAACGGCGTGGCCTCACTCTTTGCTGTAGGGTTTCCATTAGCCGTTACGAAAGTGTACTAATTTTCGCCCAGACAGGGACTTGAACCCAGGACCCTTCGGTTGAAAACCTAACGCTCTACCGACTCAGCTATGCGGGCCCACGCACGAGCATTATCGTACAGCTGCGTGGTGTGCGAGTGTTTCGCATGTCGTAATTGCTGGCTTATGGCTCCAATGGCGACTTCACCGACTTCCCACTGACGCACCGCTGACGCTAGTTTTCTGTCGTCTTAAAACGATGGACATACCTCCAAGCAGCTGCGAGATCTTAAGAAAAGAAAAAAAAAAAACGCTGCACTACTGCTTTTGCCGCACTCGAATGATTGAAATTGCGATTCTTAAAAAGAAAATGAAATTTTCGAGCACATCTGTGTACTCACCATCTCAGCGACGGCTTTCTGCAGTCCCAGCGTCAGTGCGAGGTTAACCGATAGGCACAGTAAGCAGCGGTCGTCGCGAAAACTCAGTATTCTTAAAACGGAAATTTTCGTCTTGTTGAGAATGGCGTCACTGGTTGCACCCGCATTCGCCCACGCATGTCACATGTGTGCGAAAACGTTTGCTCCTCTTTACGCAAAATCGCACGCAGCCGGTAGGATTCGAACCTACGCTCCCAGAGGGAATCTGATTTCGAGTCAGACGCCTTAACCACTCGGCCACGACTGCCGTTAGCGCGGTGTTCTCCCGACACATGCAACTGCTACCGTATAAAACGCTGTGGTGTCAGAAAACGGCGTAGCTGCATTATTTTCCGTAGCGTTTCCACCGCTACCAGACGAATCGCTACCAAAGTATTAAAATTTCCGCCCGGACAGGGACTTGAACCCTGGACCCTTAGGTTAAAAGCCTAATGCTCTACCGACTGAGCTATCCGGGCTCACACAAGGCTGCAAAATCTCCTACGATGCACAACTATACATTGACTCATGTCCTTTACTGTTGTGCAATCGCTGCATGGGGCCGTTACTAATAAAACGTCGCCTAAATGCTGTCTACAAACTTATCGCGCTAAGCCCGTAACACACTATCGAAGACTGCTGACACACGATGCAACAACAAATTGCACCAGTTGTTACGTCTCATACGTTGGAGCAGAGAATTTACGTGTTTTGTCGACACTCACTGGGCAATTGGAAAATTCACAAGCATTTCGAATGCAATGTTTCCCACGCTTTCGCTCATTTCACGGTTCCGTTGAAGACGTTCTTCACCACCTGACACAGAAAAAGGAATGCAGTCGGTAGGATATTTTTAATTCTTTTGCTTCTAAGGGAGTTAGTTATCTAGTAAGTTCCTCTTGTGGCATGCAATAGACAACCAGAACAGCTACAGGAGAGAGTCATTTTTGTTGTCAGCGGTAGTTGCATTATCACAAACGCAGAGTAATTCCATTGGCGTCGCATCAAAACGAGTACCTGCCGAAACCCGGGATCGAACCATGGACCTTTAGATCTTCAGTCTAACGCTCTCCCAACTGAGCTATTTCGGCTGACGGCGAAGGTTGCCATTTGCATGTGTTCGTTCACTTCTGCCTCGTTGCCAATTTCACAGTCACCTTCGTCTGATAAGACACAGGGACGCTGAAGGGCGAGCAGCCGATGCAGTGAAGTTCCACACACATTTCTTCAGCTTCCGTCATCGTAACAAGCAAACATGTCGACTCGATTCGTGTGATATTGAATTCGCTGACTTGACGTGACGCCACGCTGACGCTAGAAAACCCGTGCTATATCGATGCCAGGGGCAACTCGTGTGCAGAGAACGAGACACAAGAAGGAGTGAGCCTCTCCACCATATGAGAGGCAGTATCTAGCAGATACACATGGTAAAACATTCGACTTGCGTTAGCTCATAAATTGCTACACGTCATCGTCTGCAAGCTAAAATGGACACATCTGCACTGCCCAGTGAGGCGACACTTGTACTAACACCTGGTGGACGGCTGTGAGACGAGGAGATGAGCTGCGGCTTCTGGGCGCGACTGTAACGCTGCGCCCTCGATCAAATAACACTGCACATTGCTGGTGACCCACGTGTTTAGTAGTGACGCAACTGCTAGGATGCAGCTCAACGTCCGCCTTTTGAGAGCGAGAAAATTTTCGCAGTCGGCAGGACTCGAACCTACGCTCCCAGAGGGAATCTGATTTCAAGTCAGACGCCTTAACCACTCGGCCACGACTGCCGGTGGCGGAAGCGACTCCCGACAAGTCAAACCGCCATCTTTAGAAGCAATATGATGGCAGAAAACGGCGTGGCCTCACTCTTTGCTGTAGGGTTTCCATTAGCCGTTACGAAAGTGTACTAATTTTCGCCCAGACAGGGACTTGAACCCAGGACCCTTCGGTTGAAAACCTAACGCTCTACCGACTCAGCTATGCGGGCCCACGCACGAGCATTATCGTACAGCTGCGTGGTGTGCGAGTGTTTCGCATGTCGTAATTGCTGGCTTATGGCTCCAATGGCGACTTCACCGACTTCCCACTGACGCACCGCTGACGCTAGTTTTCTGTCGTCTTAAAACGATGGACATACCTCCAAGCAGCTGCGAGATCTTAAGAAAAGAAAAAAAAAAAAACGCTGCACTACTGCTTTTGCCGCACTCGAATGATTGAAATTGCGATTCTTAAAAAGAAAATGAAATTTTCGAGCACATCTGTGTACTCACCATCTCAGCGACGGCTTTCTGCAGTCCCAGCGTCAGTGCGAGGTTAACCGATAGGCACAGTAAGCAGCGGTCGTCGCGAAAACTCAGTATTCTTAAAACGGAAATTTTCGTCTTGTTGAGAATGGCGTCACTGGTTGCACCCGCATTCGCCCACGCATGTCACATGTGTGCGAAAACGTTTGCTCCTCTTTACGCAAAATCGCACGCAGCCGGTAGGATTCGAACCTACGCTCCCAGAGGGAATCTGATTTCGAGTCAGACGCCTTAACCACTCGGCCACGACTGCCGTTAGCGCGGTGTTCTCCCGACACATGCAACTGCTACCGTATAAAACGCTGTGGTGTCAGAAAACGGCGTAGCTGCATTATTTTCCGTAGCGTTTCCACCGCTACCAGACGAATCGCTACCAAAGTATTAAAATTTCCGCCCGGACAGGGACTTGAACCCTGGACCCTTAGGTTAAAAGCCTAATGCTCTACCGACTGAGCTATCCGGGCTCACACAAGGCTGCAAAATCTCCTACGATGCACAACTATACATTGACTCATGTCCTTTACTGTTGTGCAATCGCTGCATGGGGCCATTACTAATAAAACGTCGCCTAAATGCTGTCTACAAACTTATCGCGCTAAGCCCGTAACACACTATCGAAGACTGCTGACACACGATGCAACAACAAATTGCACCAGTTGTTACGTCTCATACGTTGGAGCAGAGAATTTACGTGTTTTGTCGACACTCACTGGGCAATTGGAAAATTCACAAGCATTTCGAATGCAATGTTTCCCACGCTTTCGCTCATTTCACGGTTCCGTTGAAGACGTTCTTCACCACCTGACACAGACAAAGGAATGCAGTCGGTAGGATATTTTTAATTCTTTTGCTTCTAAGGGAGTTAGTTATCTAGTAAGTTCCTCTTGTGGCATGCAATAGACAACCAGAACAGCTACAGGAGAGAGTCATTTTTGTTGTCAGCGGTAGTTGCATTATCACAAACGCAGAGTAATTCCATTGGCGTCGCATCAAAACGAGTACCTGCCGAAACCCGGGATCGAACCAGGGACCTTTAGATCTTCAGTCTAACGCTCTCCCAACTGAGCTATTTCGGCTGACGGCGAAGGTTGCCATTTGCATGTGTTCGTTCACTTCTGCCTCGTTGCCAATTTCACAGTCACCTTCGTCTGATAAGACACAGGGACGCTGAAGGGCGAGCAGCCGATGCAGTGAAGTTCCACACACATTTCTTCAGCTTCCGTCATCGTAACAAGCAAACATGTCGACTCGATTCGTGTGATATTGAATTCGCTGACTTGACGTGACGCCACGCTGACGCTAGAAAACCCGTGCTATATCGATGCCAGGGGCAACTCGTGTGCAGAGAACGAGACACAAGAAGGAGTGAGCCTCTCCACCATATGAGAGGCAGTATCTAGCAGATACACATGGTAAAACATTCGACTTGCGTTAGCTCATAAATTGCTACACGTCATCGTCTGCAAGCTAAAATGGACACATCTGCACTGCCCAGTGAGGCGACACTTGTACTAACACCTGGTGGACGGCTGTGAGACGAGGAGATGAGCTGCGGCTTCTGGGCGCGACTGTAACGCTGCGCCCTCGATCAAATAACACTGCACATTGCTGGTGACCCACGTGTTTAGTAGTGACGCAACTGCTAGGATGCAGCTCAACGTCCGCCTTTTGAGAGCGAGAAAATTTTCGCAGTCGGCAGGACTCGAACCTACGCTCCCAGAGGGAATCTGATTTCAAGTCAGACGCCTTAACCACTCGGCCACGACTGCCGGTGGCGGAAGCGACTCCCGACAAGTCAAACCGCCATCTTTAGAAGCAATATGATGGCAGAAAACGGCGTGGCCTCACTCTTTGCTGTAGGGTTTCCATTAGCCGTTACGAAAGTGTACTAATTTTCGCCCAGACAGGGACTTGAACCCAGGACCCTTCGGTTGAAAACCTAACGCTCTACCGACTCAGCTATGCGGGCCCACGCACGAGCATTATCGTACAGCTGCGTGGTGTGCGAGTGTTTCGCATGTCGTAATTGCTGGCTTATGGCTCCAATGGCGACTTCACCGACTTCCCACTGACGCACCGCTGACGCTAGTTTTCTGTCGTCTTAAAACGATGGACATACCTCCAAGCAGCTGCGAGATCTTAAGAAAAGAAAAAAAAAAAACGCTGCACTACTGCTTTTGCCGCACTCGAATGATTGAAATTGCGATTCTTAAAAAGAAAATGAAATTTTCGAGCACATCTGTGTACTCACCATCTCAGCGACGGCTTTCTGCAGTCCCAGCGTCAGTGCGAGGTTAACCGATAGGCACAGTAAGCAGCGGTCGTCGCGAAAACTCAGTATTCTTAAAACGGAAATTTTCGTCTTGTTGAGAATGGCGTCACTGGTTGCACCCGCATTCGCCCACGCATGTCACATGTGTGCGAAAACGTTTGCTCCTCTTTACGCAAAATCGCACGCAGCCGGTAGGATTCGAACCTACGCTCCCAGAGGGAATCTGATTTCGAGTCAGACGCCTTAACCACTCGGCCACGACTGCCGTTAGCGCGGTGTTCTCCCGACACATGCAACTGCTACCGTATAAAACGCTGTGGTGTCAGAAAACGGCGTAGCTGCATTATTTTCCGTAGCGTTTCCACCGCTACCAGACGAATCGCTACCAAAGTATTAAAATTTCCGCCCGGACAGGGACTTGAACCCTGGACCCTTAGGTTAAAAGCCTAATGCTCTACCGACTGAGCTATCCGGGCTCACACAAGGCTGCAAAATCTCCTACGATGCACAACTATACATTGACTCATGTCCTTTACTGTTGTGCAATCGCTGCATGGGGCCGTTACTAATAAAACGTCGCCTAAATGCTGTCTACAAACTTATCGCGCTAAGCCCGTAACACACTATCGAAGACTGCTGACACACGATGCAACAACAAATTGCACCAGTTGTTACGTCTCATACGTTGGAGCAGAGAATTTACGTGTTTTGTCGACACTCACTGGGCAATTGGAAAATTCACAAGCATTTCGAATGCAATGTTTCCCACGCTTTCGCTCATTTCACGGTTCCGTTGAAGACGTTCTTCACCACCTGACACAGAAAAAGGAATGCAGTCGGTAGGATATTTTTAATTCTTTTGCTTCTAAGGGAGTTAGTTATCTAGTAAGTTCCTCTTGTGGCATGCAATAGACAACCAGAACAGCTACAGGAGAGAGTCATTTTTGTTGTCAGCGGTAGTTGCATTATCACAAACGCAGAGTAATTCCATTGGCGTCGCATCAAAACGAGTACCTGCCGAAACCCGGGATCGAACCATGGACCTTTAGATCTTCAGTCTAACGCTCTCCCAACTGAGCTATTTCGGCTGACGGCGAAGGTTGCCATTTGCATGTGTTCGTTCACTTCTGCCTCGTTGCCAATTTCACAGTCACCTTCGTCTGATAAGACACAGGGACGCTGAAGGGCGAGCAGCCGATGCAGTGAAGTTCCACACACATTTCTTCAGCTTCCGTCATCGTAACAAGCAAACATGTCGACTCGATTCGTGTGATATTGAATTCGCTGACTTGACGTGACGCCACGCTGACGCTAGAAAACCCGTGCTATATCGATGCCAGGGGCAACTCGTGTGCAGAGAACGAGACACAAGAAGGAGTGAGCCTCTCCACCATATGAGAGGCAGTATCTAGCAGATACACATGGTAAAACATTCGACTTGCGTTAGCTCATAAATTGCTACACGTCATCGTCTGCAAGCTAAAATGGACACATCTGCACTGCCCAGTGAGGCGACACTTGTACTAACACCTGGTGGACGGCTGTGAGACGAGGAGATGAGCTGCGGCTTCTGGGCGCGACTGTAACGCTGCGCCCTCGATCAAATAACACTGCACATTGCTGGTGACCCACGTGTTTAGTAGTGACGCAACTGCTAGGATGCAGCTCAACGTCCGCCTTTTGAGAGCGAGAAAATTTTCGCAGTCGGCAGGACTCGAACCTACGCTCCCAGAGGGAATCTGATTTCAAGTCAGACGCCTTAACCACTCGGCCACGACTGCCGGTGGCGGAAGCGACTCCCGACAAGTCAAACCGCCATCTTTAGAAGCAATATGATGGCAGAAAACGGCGTGGCCTCACTCTTTGCTGTAGGGTTTCCATTAGCCGTTACGAAAGTGTACTAATTTTCGCCCAGACAGGGACTTGAACCCAGGACCCTTCGGTTGAAAACCTAACGCTCTACCGACTCAGCTATGCGGGCCCACGCACGAGCATTATCGTACAGCTGCGTGGTGTGCGAGTGTTTCGCATGTCGTAATTGCTGGCTTATGGCTCCAATGGCGACTTCACCGACTTCCCACTGACGCACCGCTGACGCTAGTTTTCTGTCGTCTTAAAACGATGGACATACCTCCAAGCAGCTGCGAGATCTTAAGAAAAGAAAAAAAAAAAACGCTGCACTACTGCTTTTGCCGCACTCGAATGATTGAAATTGCGATTCTTAAAAAGAAAATGAAATTTTCGAGCACATCTGTGTACTCACCATCTCAGCGACGGCTTTCTGCAGTCCCAGCGTCAGTGCGAGGTTAACCGATAGGCACAGTAAGCAGCGGTCGTCGCGAAAACTCAGTATTCTTAAAACGGAAATTTTCGTCTTGTTGAGAATGGCGTCACTGGTTGCACCCGCATTCGCCCACGCATGTCACATGTGTGCGAAAACGTTTGCTCCTCTTTACGCAAAATCGCACGCAGCCGGTAGGATTCGAACCTACGCTCCCAGAGGGAATCTGATTTCGAGTCAGACGCCTTAACCACTCGGCCACGACTGCCGTTAGCGCGGTGTTCTCCCGACACATGCAACTGCTACCGTATAAAACGCTGTGGTGTCAGAAAACGGCGTAGCTGCATTATTTTCCGTAGCGTTTCCACCGCTACCAGACGAATCGCTACCAAAGTATTAAAATTTCCGCCCGGACAGGGACTTGAACCCTGGACCCTTAGGTTAAAAGCCTAATGCTCTACCGACTGAGCTATCCGGGCTCACACAAGGCTGCAAAATCTCCTACGATGCACAACTATACATTGACTCATGTCCTTTACTGTTGTGCAATCGCTGCATGGGGCCGTTACTAATAAAACGTCGCCTAAATGCTGTCTACAAACTTATCGCGCTAAGCCCGTAACACACTATCGAAGACTGCTGACACACGATGCAACAACAAATTGCACCAGTTGTTACGTCTCATACGTTGGAGCAGAGAATTTACGTGTTTTGTCGACACTCACTGGGCAATTGGAAAATTCACAAGCATTTCGAATGCAATGTTTCCCACGCTTTCGCTCATTTCACGGTTCCGTTGAAGACGTTCTTCACCACCTGACACAGAAAAAGGAATGCAGTCGGTAGGATATTTTTAATTCTTTTGCTTCTAAGGGAGTTAGTTATCTAGTAAGTTCCTCTTGTGGCATGCAATAGACAACCAGAACAGCTACAGGAGAGAGTCATTTTTGTTGTCAGCGGTAGTTGCATTATCACAAACGCAGAGTAATTCCATTGGCGTCGCATCAAAACGAGTACCTGCCGAAACCCGGGATCGAACCATGGACCTTTAGATCTTCAGTCTAACGCTCTCCCAACTGAGCTATTTCGGCTGACGGCGAAGGTTGCCATTTGCATGTGTTCGTTCACTTCTGCCTCGTTGCCAATTTCACAGTCACCTTCGTCTGATAAGACACAGGGACGCTGAAGGGCGAGCAGCCGATGCAGTGAAGTTCCACACACATTTCTTCAGCTTCCGTCATCGTAACAAGCAAACATGTCGACTCGATTCGTGTGATATTGAATTCGCTGACTTGACGTGACGCCACGCTGACGCTAGAAAACCCGTGCTATATCGATGCCAGGGGCAACTCGTGTGCAGAGAACGAGACACAAGAAGGAGTGAGCCTCTCCACCATATGAGAGGCAGTATCTAGCAGATACACATGGTAAAACATTCGACTTGCGTTAGCTCATAAATTGCTACACGTCATCGTCTGCAAGCTAAAATGGACACATCTGCACTGCCCAGTGAGGCGACACTTGTACTAACACCTGGTGGACGGCTGTGAGACGAGGAGATGAGCTGCGGCTTCTGGGCGCGACTGTAACGCTGCGCCCTCGATCAAATAACACTGCACATTGCTGGTGACCCACGTGTTTAGTAGTGACGCAACTGCTAGGATGCAGCTCAACGTCCGCCTTTTGAGAGCGAGAAAATTTTCGCAGTCGGCAGGACTCGAACCTACGCTCCCAGAGGGAATCTGATTTCAAGTCAGACGCCTTAACCACTCGGCCACGACTGCCGGTGGCGGAAGCGACTCCCGACAAGTCAAACCGCCATCTTTAGAAGCAATATGATGGCAGAAAACGGCGTGGCCTCACTCTTTGCTGTAGGGTTTCCATTAGCCGTTACGAAAGTGTACTAATTTTCGCCCAGACAGGGACTTGAACCCAGGACCCTTCGGTTGAAAACCTAACGCTCTACCGACTCAGCTATGCGGGCCCACGCACGAGCATTATCGTACAGCTGCGTGGTGTGCGAGTGTTTCGCATGTCGTAATTGCTGGCTTATGGCTCCAATGGCGACTTCACCGACTTCCCACTGACGCACCGCTGACGCTAGTTTTCTGTCGTCTTAAAACGATGGACATACCTCCAAGCAGCTGCGAGATCTTAAGAAAAGAAAAAAAAAAAAAAAAAAAACGCTGCACTACTGCTTTTGCCGCACTCGAATGATTGAAATTGCGATTCTTAAAAAGAAAATGAAATTTTCGAGCACATCTGTGTACTCACCATCTCAGCGACGGCTTTCTGCAGTCCCAGCGTCAGTGCGAGGTTAACCGATAGGCACAGTAAGCAGCGGTCGTCGCGAAAACTCAGTATTCTTAAAACGGAAATTTTCGTCTTGTTGAGAATGGCGTCACTGGTTGCACCCGCATTCGCCCACGCATGTCACATGTGTGCGAAAACGTTTGCTCCTCTTTACGCAAAATCGCACGCAGCCGGTAGGATTCGAACCTACGCTCCCAGAGGGAATCTGATTTCGAGTCAGACGCCTTAACCACTCGGCCACGACTGCCGTTAGCGCGGTGTTCTCCCGACACATGCAACTGCTACCGTATAAAACGCTGTGGTGTCAGAAAACGGCGTAGCTGCATTATTTTCCGTAGCGTTTCCACCGCTACCAGACGAATCGCTACCAAAGTATTAAAATTTCCGCCCGGACGGGGACTTGAACCCTGGACCCTTAGGTTAAAAGCCTAATGCTCTACCGACTGAGCTATCCGGGCTCACACAAGGCTGCAAAATCTCCTACGATGCACAACTATACATTGACTCATGTCCTTTACTGTTGTGCAATCGCTGCATGGGGCCGTTACTAATAAAACGTCGCCTAAATGCTGTCTACAAACTTATCGCGCTAAGCCCGTAACACACTATCGAAGACTGCTGACACACGATGCAACAACAAATTGCACCAGTTGTTACGTCTCATACGTTGGAGCAGAGAATTTACGTGTTTTGTCGACACTCACTGGGCAATTGGAAAATTCACAAGCATTTCGAATGCAATGTTTCCCACGCTTTCGCTCATTTCACGGTTCCGTTGAAGACGTTCTTCACCACCTGACACAGAAAAAGGAATGCAGTCGGTAGGATATTTTTAATTCTTTTGCTTCTAAGGGAGTTAGTTATCTAGTAAGTTCCTCTTGTGGCATGCAATAGACAACCAGAACAGCTACAGGAGAGAGTCATTTTTGTTGTCAGCGGTAGTTGCATTATCTCAAACGCAGAGTAATTCCATTGGCGTCGCATCAAAACGAGTACCTGCCGAAACCCGGGATCGAACCATGGACCTTTAGATCTTCAGTCTAACGCTCTCCCAACTGAGCTATTTCGGCTGACGGCGAAGGTTGCCATTTGCATGTGTTCGTTCACTTCTGCCTCGTTGCCAATTTCACAGTCACCTTCGTCTGATAAGACACAGGGACGCTGAAGGGCGAGCAGCCGATGCAGTGAAGTTCCACACACATTTCTTCAGCTTCCGTCATCGTAACAAGCAAACATGTCGACTCGATTCGTGTGATATTGAATTCGCTGACTTGACGTGACGCCACGCTGACGCTAGAAAACCCGTGCTATATCGATGCCAGGGGCAACTCGTGTGCAGAGAACGAGACACAAGAAGGAGTGAGCCTCTCCACCATATGAGAGGCAGTATCTAGCAGATACACATGGTAAAACATTCGACTTGCGTTAGCTCATAAATTGCTACACGTCATCGTCTGCAAGCTAAAATGGACACATCTGCACTGCCCAGTGAGGCGACACTTGTACTAACACCTGGTGGACGGCTGTGAGACGAGGAGATGAGCTGCGGCTTCTGGGCGCGACTGTAACGCTGCGCCCTCGATCAAATAACACTGCACATTGCTGGTGACCCACGTGTTTAGTAGTGACGCAACTGCTAGGATGCAGCTCAACGTCCGCCTTTTGAGAGCGAGAAAATTTTCGCAGTCGGCAGGACTCGAACCTACGCTCCCAGAGGGAATCTGATTTCAAGTCAGACGCCTTAACCACTCGGCCACGACTGCCGGTGGCGGAAGCGACTCCCGACAAGTCAAACCGCCATCTTTAGAAGCAATATGATGGCAGAAAACGGCGTGGCCTCACTCTTTGCTGTAGGGTTTCCATTAGCCGTTACGAAAGTGTACTAATTTTCGCCCAGACAGGGACTTGAACCCAGGACCCTTCGGTTGAAAACCTAACGCTCTACCGACTCAGCTATGCGGGCCCACGCACGAGCATTATCGTACAGCTGCGTGGTGTGCGAGTGTTTCGCATGTCGTAATTGCTGGCTTATGGCTCCAATGGCGACTTCACCGACTTCCCACTGACGCACCGCTGACGCTAGTTTTCTGTCGTCTTAAAACGATGGACATACCTCCAAGCAGCTGCGAGATCTTAAGAAAAGAAAAAAAAAAAAACGCTGCACTACTGCTTTTGCCGCACTCGAATGATTGAAATTGCGATTCTTAAAAAGAAAATGAAATTTTCGAGCACATCTGTGTACTCACCATCTCAGCGACGGCTTTCTGCAGTCCCAGCGTCAGTGCGAGGTTAACCGATAGGCACAGTAAGCAGCGGTCGTCGCGAAAACTCAGTATTCTTAAAACGGAAATTTTCGTCTTGTTGAGAATGGCGTCACTGGTTGCACCCGCATTCGCCCACGCATGTCACATGTGTGCGAAAACGTTTGCTCCTCTTTACGCAAAATCGCACGCAGCCGGTAGGATTCGAACCTACGCTCCCAGAGGGAATCTGATTTCGAGTCAGACGCCTTAACCACTCGGCCACGACTGCCGTTAGCGCGGTGTTCTCCCGACACATGCAACTGCTACCGTATAAAACGCTGTGGTGTCAGAAAACGGCGTAGCTGCATTATTTTCCGTAGCGTTTCCACCGCTACCAGACGAATCGCTACCAAAGTATTAAAATTTCCGCCCGGACAGGGACTTGAACCCTGGACCCTTAGGTTAAAAGCCTAATGCTCTACCGACTGAGCTATCCGGGCTCACACAAGGCTGCAAAATCTCCTACGATGCACAACTATACATTGACTCATGTCCTTTACTGTTGTGCAATCGCTGCATGGGGCCGTTACTAATAAAACGTCGCCTAAATGCTGTCTACAAACTTATCGCGCTAAGCCCGTAACACACTATCGAAGACTGCTGACACACGATGCAACAACAAATTGCACCAGTTGTTACGTCTCATACGTTGGAGCAGAGAATTTACGTGTTTTGTCGACACTCACTGGGCAATTGGAAAATTCACAAGCATTTCGAATGCAATGTTTCCCACGCTTTCGCTCATTTCACGGTTCCGTTGAAGACGTTCTTCACCACCTGACACAGAAAAAGGAATGCAGTCGGTAGGATATTTTTAATTCTTTTGCTTCTAAGGGAGTTAGTTATCTAGTAAGTTCCTCTTGTGGCATGCAATAGACAACCAGAACAGCTACAGGAGAGAGTCATTTTTGTTGTCAGCGGTAGTTGCATTATCACAAACGCAGAGTAATTCCATTGGCGTCGCATCAAAACGAGTACCTGCCGAAACCCGGGATCGAACCATGGACCTTTAGATCTTCAGTCTAACGCTCTCCCAACTGAGCTATTTCGGCTGACGGCGAAGGTTGCCATTTGCATGTGTTCGTTCACTTCTGCCTCGTTGCCAATTTCACAGTCACCTTCGTCTGATAAGACACAGGGACGCTGAAGGGCGAGCAGCCGATGCAGTGAAGTTCCACACACATTTCTTCAGCTTCCGTCATCGTAACAAGCAAACATGTCGACTCGATTCGTGTGATATTGAATTCGCTGACTTGACGTGACGCCACGCTGACGCTAGAAAACCCGTGCTATATCGATGCCAGGGGCAACTCGTGTGCAGAGAACGAGACACAAGAAGGAGTGAGCCTCTCCACCATATGAGAGGCAGTATCTAGCAGATACACATGGTAAAACATTCGACTTGCGTTAGCTCATAAATTGCTACACGTCATCGTCTGCAAGCTAAAATGGACACATCTGCACTGCCCAGTGAGGCGACACTTGTACTAACACCTGGTGGACGGCTGTGAGACGAGGAGATGAGCTGCGGCTTCTGGGCGCGACTGTAACGCTGCGCCCTCGATCAAATAACACTGCACATTGCTGGTGACCCACGTGTTTAGTAGTGACGCAACTGCTAGGATGCAGCTCAACGTCCGCCTTTTGAGAGCGAGAAAATTTTCGCAGTCGGCAGGACTCGAACCTACGCTCCCAGAGGGAATCTGATTTCAAGTCAGACGCCTTAACCACTCGGCCACGACTGCCGGTGGCGGAAGCGACTCCCGACAAGTCAAACCGCCATCTTTAGAAGCAATATGATGGCAGAAAACGGCGTGGCCTCACTCTTTGCTGTAGGGTTTCCATTAGCCGTTACGAAAGTGTACTAATTTTCGCCCAGACAGGGACTTGAACCCAGGACCCTTCGGTTGAAAACCTAACGCTCTACCGACTCAGCTATGCGGGCCCACGCACGAGCATTATCGTACAGCTGCGTGGTGTGCGAGTGTTTCGCATGTCGTAATTGCTGGCTTATGGCTCCAATGGCGACTTCACCGACTTCCCACTGACGCACCGCTGACGCTAGTTTTCTGTCGTCTTAAAACGATGGACATACCTCCAAGCAGCTGCGAGATCTTAAGAAAAGAAAAAAAAAAAAAAAAAACGCTGCACTACTGCTTTTGCCGCACTCGAATGATTGAAATTGCGATTCTTAAAAAGAAAATGAAATTTTCGAGCACATCTGTGTACTCACCATCTCAGCGACGGCTTTCTGCAGTCCCAGCGTCAGTGCGAGGTTAACCGATAGGCACAGTAAGCAGCGGTCTTCGCGAAAACTCAGTATTCTTAAAACGGAAATTTTCGTCTTGTTGAGAATGGCGTCACTGGTTGCACCCGCATTCGCCCACGCATGTCACATGTGTGCGAAAACGTTTGCTCCTCTTTACGCAAAATCGCACGCAGCCGGTAGGATTCGAACCTACGCTCCCAGAGGGAATCTGATTTCGAGTCAGACGCCTTAACCACTCGGCCACGACTGCCGTTAGCGCGGTGTTCTCCCGACACATGCAACTGCTACCGTATAAAACGCTGTGGTGTCAGAAAACGGCGTAGCTGCATTATTTTCCGTAGCGTTTCCACCGCTACCAGACGAATCGCTACCAAAGTATTAAAATTTCCGCCTGGACAGGGACTTGAACCCTGGACCCTTAGGTTAAAAGCCTAATGCTCTACCGACTGAGCTATCCGGGCTCACACAAGGCTGCAAAATCTCCTACGATGCACAACTATACATTGACTCATGTCCTTTACTGTTGTGCAATCGCTGCATGGGGCCATTACTAATAAAACGTCGCCTAAATGCTGTCTACAAACTTATCGCGCTAAGCCCGTAACACACTATCGAAGACTGCTGACACACGATGCAACAACAAATTGCACCAGTTGTTACGTCTCATACGTTGGAGCAGAGAATTTACGTGTTTTGTCGACACTCACTGGGCAATTGGAAAATTCACAAGCATTTCGAATGCAATGTTTCCCACGCTTTCGCTCATTTCACGGTTCCGTTGAAGACGTTCTTCACCACCTGACACAGACAAAGGAATGCAGTCGGTAGGATATTTTTAATTCTTTTGCTTCTAAGGGAGTTAGTTATCTAGTAAGTTCCTCTTGTGGCATGCAATAGACAACCAGAACAGCTACAGGAGAGAGTCATTTTTGTTGTCAGCGGTAGTTGCATTATCACAAACGCAGAGTAATTCCATTGGCGTCGCATCAAAACGAGTACCTGCCGAAACCCGGGATCGAACCAGGGACCTTTAGATCTTCAGTCTAACGCTCTCCCAACTGAGCTATTTCGGCTGACGGCGAAGGTTGCCATTTGCATGTGTTCGTTCACTTCTGCCTCGTTGCCAATTTCACAGTCACCTTCGTCTGATAAGACACAGGGACGCTGAAGGGCGAGCAGCCGATGCAGTGAAGTTCCACACACATTTCTTCAGCTTCCGTCATCGTAACAAGCAAACATGTCGACTCGATTCGTGTGATATTGAATTCGCTGACTTGACGTGACGCCACGCTGACGCTAGAAAACCCGTGCTATATCGATGCCAGGGGCAACTCGTGTGCAGAGAACGAGACACAAGAAGGAGTGAGCCTCTCCACCATATGAGAGGCAGTATCTAGCAGATACACATGGTAAAACATTCGACTTGCGTTAGCTCATAAATTGCTACACGTCATCGTCTGCAAGCTAAAATGGACACATCTGCACTGCCCAGTGAGGCGACACTTGTACTAACACCTGGTGGACGGCTGTGAGACGAGGAGATGAGCTGCGGCTTCTGGGCGCGACTGTAACGCTGCGCCCTCGATCAAATAACACTGCACATTGCTGGTGACCCACGTGTTTAGTAGTGACGCAACTGCTAGGATGCAGCTCAACGTCCGCCTTTTGAGAGCGAGAAAATTTTCGCAGTCGGCAGGACTCGAACCTACGCTCCCAGAGGGAATCTGATTTCAAGTCAGACGCCTTAACCACTCGGCCACGACTGCCGGTGGCGGAAGCGACTCCCGACAAGTCAAACCGCCATCTTTAGAAGCAATATGATGGCAGAAAACGGCGTGGCCTCACTCTTTGCTGTAGGGTTTCCATTAGCCGTTACGAAAGTGTACTAATTTTCGCCCAGACAGGGACTTGAACCCAGGACCCTTCGGTTGAAAACCTAACGCTCTACCGACTCAGCTATGCGGGCCCACGCACGAGCATTATCGTACAGCTGCGTGGTGTGCGAGTGTTTCGCATGTCGTAATTGCTGGCTTATGGCTCCAATGGCGACTTCACCGACTTCCCACTGACGCACCGCTGACGCTAGTTTTCTGTCGTCTTAAAACGATGGACATACCTCCAAGCAGCTGCGAGATCTTAAGAAAAGAAAAAAAAAAAAAAAAAAAACGCTGCACTACTGCTTTTGCCGCACTCGAATGATTGAAATTGCGATTCTTAAAAAGAAAATGAAATTTTCGAGCACATCTGTGTACTCACCATCTCAGCGACGGCTTTCTGCAGTCCCAGCGTCAGTGCGAGGTTAACCGATAGGCACAGTAAGCAGCGGTCGTCGCGAAAACTCAGTATTCTTAAAACGGAAATTTTCGTCTTGTTGAGAATGGCGTCACTGGTTGCACCCGCATTCGCCCACGCATGTCACATGTGTGCGAAAACGTTTGCTCCTCTTTACGCAAAATCGCACGCAGCCGGTAGGATTCGAACCTACGCTCCCAGAGGGAATCTGATTTCGAGTCAGACGCCTTAACCACTCGGCCACGACTGCCGTTAGCGCGGTGTTCTCCCGACACATGCAACTGCTACCGTATAAAACGCTGTGGTGTCAGAAAACGGCGTAGCTGCATTATTTTCCGTAGCGTTTCCACCGCTACCAGACGAATCGCTACCAAAGTATTAAAATTTCCGCCCGGACAGGGACTTGAACCCTGGACCCTTAGGTTAAAAGCCTAATGCTCTACCGACTGAGCTATCCGGGCTCACACAAGGCTGCAAAATCTCCTACGATGCACAACTATACATTGACTCATGTCCTTTACTGTTGTGCAATCGCTGCATGGGGCCGTTACTAATAAAACGTCGCCTAAATGCTGTCTACAAACTTATCGCGCTAAGCCCGTAACACACTATCGAAGACTGCTGACACACGATGCAACAACAAATTGCACCAGTTGTTACGTCTCATACGTTGGAGCAGAGAATTTACGTGTTTTGTCGACACTCACTGGGCAATTGGAAAATTCACAAGCATTTCGAATGCAATGTTTCCCACGCTTTCGCTCATTTCACGGTTCCGTTGAAGACGTTCTTCACCACCTGACACAGAAAAAGGAATGCAGTCGGTAGGATATTTTTAATTCTTTTGCTTCTAAGGGAGTTAGTTATCTAGTAAGTTCCTCTTGTGGCATGCAATAGACAACCAGAACAGCTACAGGAGAGAGTCATTTTTGTTGTCAGCGGTAGTTGCATTATCACAAACGCAGAGTAATTCCATTGGCGTCGCATCAAAACGAGTACCTGCCGAAACCCGGGATCGAACCATGGACCTTTAGATCTTCAGTCTAACGCTCTCCCAACTGAGCTATTTCGGCTGACGGCGAAGGTTGCCATTTGCATGTGTTCGTTCACTTCTGCCTCGTTGCCAATTTCACAGTCACCTTCGTCTGATAAGACACAGGGACGCTGAAGGGCGAGCAGCCGATGCAGTGAAGTTCCACACACATTTCTTCAGCTTCCGTCATCGTAACAAGCAAACATGTCGACTCGATTCGTGTGATATTGAATTCGCTGACTTGACGTGACGCCACGCTGACGCTAGAAAACCCGTGCTATATCGATGCCAGGGGCAACTCGTGTGCAGAGAACGAGACACAAGAAGGAGTGAGCCTCTCCACCATATGAGAGGCAGTATCTAGCAGATACACATGGTAAAACATTCGACTTGCGTTAGCTCATAAATTGCTACACGTCATCGTCTGCAAGCTAAAATGGACACATCTGCACTGCCCAGTGAGGCGACACTTGTACTAACACCTGGTGGACGGCTGTGAGACGAGGAGATGAGCTGCGGCTTCTGGGCGCGACTGTAACGCTGCGCCCTCGATCAAATAACACTGCACATTGCTGGTGACCCACGTGTTTAGTAGTGACGCAACTGCTAGGATGCAGCTCAACGTCCGCCTTTTGAGAGCGAGAAAATTTTCGCAGTCGGCAGGACTCGAACCTACGCTCCCAGAGGGAATCTGATTTCAAGTCAGACGCCTTAACCACTCGGCCACGACTGCCGGTGGCGGAAGCGACTCCCGACAAGTCAAACCGCCATCTTTAGAAGCAATATGATGGCAGAAAACGGCGTGGCCTCACTCTTTGCTGTAGGGTTTCCATTAGCCGTTACGAAAGTGTACTAATTTTCGCCCAGACAGGGACTTGAACCCAGGACCCTTCGGTTGAAAACCTAACGCTCTACCGACTCAGCTATGCGGGCCCACGCACGAGCATTATCGTACAGCTGCGTGGTGTGCGAGTGTTTCGCATGTCGTAATTGCTGGCTTATGGCTCCAATGGCGACTTCACCGACTTCCCACTGACGCACCGCTGACGCTAGTTTTCTGTCGTCTTAAAACGATGGACATACCTCCAAGCAGCTGCGAGATCTTAAGAAAAGAAAAAAAAAAAAAAAAACGCTGCACTACTGCTTTTGCCGCACTCGAATGATTGAAATTGCGATTCTTAAAAAGAAAATGAAATTTTCGAGCACATCTGTGTACTCACCATCTCAGCGACGGCTTTCTGCAGTCCCAGCGTCAGTGCGAGGTTAACCGATAGGCACAGTAAGCAGCGGTCTTCGCGAAAACTCAGTATTCTTAAAACGGAAATTTTCGTCTTGTTGAGAATGGCGTCACTGGTTGCACCCGCATTCGCCCACGCATGTCACATGTGTGCGAAAACGTTTGCTCCTCTTTACGCAAAATCGCACGCAGCCGGTAGGATTCGAACCTACGCTCCCAGAGGGAATCTGATTTCGAGTCAGACGCCTTAACCACTCGGCCACGACTGCCGTTAGCGCGGTGTTCTCCCGACACATGCAACTGCTACCGTATAAAACGCTGTGGTGTCAGAAAACGGCGTAGCTGCATTATTTTCCGTAGCGTTTCCACCGCTACCAGACGAATCGCTACCAAAGTATTAAAATTTCCGCCTGGACAGGGACTTGAACCCTGGACCCTTAGGTTAAAAGCCTAATGCTCTACCGACTGAGCTATCCGGGCTCACACAAGGCTGCAAAATCTCCTACGATGCACAACTATACATTGACTCATGTCCTTTACTGTTGTGCAATCGCTGCATGGGGCCATTACTAATAAAACGTCGCCTAAATGCTGTCTACAAACTTATCGCGCTAAGCCCGTAACACACTATCGAAGACTGCTGACACACGATGCAACAACAAATTGCACCAGTTGTTACGTCTCATACGTTGGAGCAGAGAATTTACGTGTTTTGTCGACACTCACTGGGCAATTGGAAAATTCACAAGCATTTCGAATGCAATGTTTCCCACGCTTTCGCTCATTTCACGGTTCCGTTGAAGACGTTCTTCACCACCTGACACAGACAAAGGAATGCAGTCGGTAGGATATTTTTAATTCTTTTGCTTCTAAGGGAGTTAGTTATCTAGTAAGTTCCTCTTGTGGCATGCAATAGACAACCAGAACAGCTACAGGAGAGAGTCATTTTTGTTGTCAGCGGTAGTTGCATTATCACAAACGCAGAGTAATTCCATTGGCGTCGCATCAAAACGAGTACCTGCCGAAACCCGGGATCGAACCAGGGACCTTTAGATCTTCAGTCTAACGCTCTCCCAACTGAGCTATTTCGGCTGACGGCGAAGGTTGCCATTTGCATGTGTTCGTTCACTTCTGCCTCGTTGCCAATTTCACAGTCACCTTCGTCTGATAAGACACAGGGACGCTGAAGGGCGAGCAGCCGATGCAGTGAAGTTCCACACACATTTCTTCAGCTTCCGTCATCGTAACAAGCAAACATGTCGACTCGATTCGTGTGATATTGAATTCGCTGACTTGACGTGACGCCACGCTGACGCTAGAAAACCCGTGCTATATCGATGCCAGGGGCAACTCGTGTGCAGAGAACGAGACACAAGAAGGAGTGAGCCTCTCCACCATATGAGAGGCAGTATCTAGCAGATACACATGGTAAAACATTCGACTTGCGTTAGCTCATAAATTGCTACACGTCATCGTCTGCAAGCTAAAATGGACACATCTGCACTGCCCAGTGAGGCGACACTTGTACTAACACCTGGTGGACGGCTGTGAGACGAGGAGATGAGCTGCGGCTTCTGGGCGCGACTGTAACGCTGCGCCCTCGATCAAATAACACTGCACATTGCTGGTGACCCACGTGTTTAGTAGTGACGCAACTGCTAGGATGCAGCTCAACGTCCGCCTTTTGAGAGCGAGAAAATTTTCGCAGTCGGCAGGACTCGAACCTACGCTCCCAGAGGGAATCTGATTTCAAGTCAGACGCCTTAACCACTCGGCCACGACTGCCGGTGGCGGAAGCGACTCCCGACAAGTCAAACCGCCATCTTTAGAAGCAATATGATGGCAGAAAACGGCGTGGCCTCACTCTTTGCTGTAGGGTTTCCATTAGCCGTTACGAAAGTGTACTAATTTTCGCCCAGACAGGGACTTGAACCCAGGACCCTTCGGTTGAAAACCTAACGCTCTACCGACTCAGCTATGCGGGCCCACGCACGAGCATTATCGTACAGCTGCGTGGTGTGCGAGTGTTTCGCATGTCGTAATTGCTGGCTTATGGCTCCAATGGCGACTTCACCGACTTCCCACTGACGCACCGCTGACGCTAGTTTTCTGTCGTCTTAAAACGATGGACATACCTCCAAGCAGCTGCGAGATCTTAAGAAAAGAAAAAAAAAAAAAAAAAAAACGCTGCACTACTGCTTTTGCCGCACTCGAATGATTGAAATTGCGATTCTTAAAAAGAAAATGAAATTTTCGAGCACATCTGTGTACTCACCATCTCAGCGACGGCTTTCTGCAGTCCCAGCGTCAGTGCGAGGTTAACCGATAGGCACAGTAAGCAGCGGTCGTCGCGAAAACTCAGTATTCTTAAAACGGAAATTTTCGTCTTGTTGAGAATGGCGTCACTGGTTGCACCCGCATTCGCCCACGCATGTCACATGTGTGCGAAAACGTTTGCTCCTCTTTACGCAAAATCGCACGCAGCCGGTAGGATTCGAACCTACGCTCCCAGAGGGAATCTGATTTCGAGTCAGACGCCTTAACCACTCGGCCACGACTGCCGTTAGCGCGGTGTTCTCCCGACACATGCAACTGCTACCGTATAAAACGCTGTGGTGTCAGAAAACGGCGTAGCTGCATTATTTTCCGTAGCGTTTCCACCGCTACCAGACGAATCGCTACCAAAGTATTAAAATTTCCGCCCGGACAGGGACTTGAACCCTGGACCCTTAGGTTAAAAGCCTAATGCTCTACCGACTGAGCTATCCGGGCTCACACAAGGCTGCAAAATCTCCTACGATGCACAACTATACATTGACTCATGTCCTTTACTGTTGTGCAATCGCTGCATGGGGCCGTTACTAATAAAACGTCGCCTAAATGCTGTCTACAAACTTATCGCGCTAAGCCCGTAACACACTATCGAAGACTGCTGACACACGATGCAACAACAAATTGCACCAGTTATTACGTCTCATACGTTGGAGCAGAGAATTTACGTGTTTTGTCGACACTCACTGGGCAATTGGAAAATTCACAAGCATTTCGAATGCAATGTTTCCCACGCTTTCGCTCATTTCACGGTTCCGTTGAAGACGTTCTTCACCACCTGACACAGAAAAAGGAATGCAGTCGGTAGGATATTTTTAATTCTTTTGCTTCTAAGGGAGTTAGTTATCTAGTAAGTTCCTCTTGTGGCATGCAATAGACAACCAGAACAGCTACAGGAGAGAGTCATTTTTGTTGTCAGCGGTAGTTGCATTATCACAAACGCAGAGTAATTCCATTGGCGTCGCATCAAAACGAGTACCTGCCGAAACCCGGGATCGAACCAGGGACCTTTAGATCTTCAGTCTAACGCTCTCCCAACTGAGCTATTTCGGCTGACGGCGAAGGTTGCCATTTGCATGTGTTCGTTCACTTCTGCCTCGTTGCCAATTTCACAGTCACCTTCGTCTGATAAGACACAGGGACGCTGAAGGGCGAGCAGCCGATGCAGTGAAGTTCCACACACATTTCTTCAGCTTCCGTCATCGTAACAAGCAAACATGTCGACTCGATTCGTGTGATATTGAATTCGCTGACTTGACGTGACGCCACGCTGACGCTAGAAAACCCGTGCTATATCGATGCCAGGGGCAACTCGTGTGCAGAGAACGAGACACAAGAAGGAGTGAGCCTCTCCACCATATGAGAGGCAGTATCTAGCAGATACACATGGTAAAACATTCGACTTGCGTTAGCTCATAAATTGCTACACGTCATCGTCTGCAAGCTAAAATGGACACATCTGCACTGCCCAGTGAGGCGACACTTGTACTAACACCTGGTGGACGGCTGTGAGACGAGGAGATGAGCTGCGGCTTCTGGGCGCGACTGTAACGCTGCGCCCTCGATCAAATAACACTGCACATTGCTGGTGACCCACGTGTTTAGTAGTGACGCAACTGCTAGGATGCAGCTCAACGTCCGCCTTTTGAGAGCGAGAAAATTTTCGCAGTCGGCAGGACTCGAACCTACGCTCCCAGAGGGAATCTGATTTCAAGTCAGACGCCTTAACCACTCGGCCACGACTGCCGGTGGCGGAAGCGACTCCCGACAAGTCAAACCGCCATCTTTAGAAGCAATCTGATGGCAGAAAACGGCGTGGCCTCACTCTTTGCTGTAGGGTTTCCATTAGCCGTTACGAAAGTGTACTAATTTTCGCCCAGACAGGGACTTGAACCCAGGACCCTTCGGTTGAAAACCTAACGCTCTACCGACTCAGCTATGCGGGCCCACGCACGAGCATTATCGTACAGCTGCGTGGTGTGCGAGTGTTTCGCATGTCGTAATTGCTGGCTTATGGCTCCAATGGCGACTTCACCGACTTCCCACTGACGCACCGCTGACGCTAGTTTTCTGTCGTCTTAAAACGATGGACATACCTCCAAGCAGCTGCGAGATCTTAAGAAAAGAAAAAAAAAAAAAAAAAACGCTGCACTACTGCTTTTGCCGCACTCGAATGATTGAAATTGCGATTCTTAAAAAGAAAATGAAATTTTCGAGCACATCTGTGTACTCACCATCTCAGCGACGGCTTTCTGCAGTCCCAGCGTCAGTGCGAGGTTAACCGATAGGCACAGTAAGCAGCGGTCGTCGCGAAAACTCAGTATTCTTAAAACGGAAATTTTCGTCTTGTTGAGAATGGCGTCACTGGTTGCACCCGCATTCGCCCACGCATGTCACATGTGTGCGAAAACGTTTGCTCCTCTTTACGCAAAATCGCACGCAGCCGGTAGGATTCGAACCTACGCTCCCAGAGGGAATCTGATTTCGAGTCAGACGCCTTAACCACTCGGCCACGACTGCCGTTAGCGCGGTGTTCTCCCGACACATGCAACTGCTACCGTATAAAACGCTGTGGTGTCAGAAAACGGCGTAGCTGCATTATTTTCCGTAGCGTTTCCACCGCTACCAGACGAATCGCTACCAAAGTATTAAAATTTCCGCCCGGACAGGGACTTGAACCCTGGACCCTTAGGTTAAAAGCCTAATGCTCTACCGACTGAGCTATCCGGGCTCACACAAGGCTGCAAAATCTCCTACGATGCACAACTATACATTGACTCATGTCCTTTACTGTTGTGCAATCGCTGCATGGGGCCGTTACTAATAAAACGTCGCCTAAATGCTGTCTACAAACTTATCGCGCTAAGCCCGTAACACACTATCGAAGACTGCTGACACACGATGCAACAACAAATTGCACCAGTTGTTACGTCTCATACGTTGGAGCAGAGAATTTACGTGTTTTGTCGACACTCACTGGGCAATTGGAAAATTCACAAGCATTTCGAATGCAATGTTTCCCACGCTTTCGCTCATTTCACGGTTCCGTTGAAGACGTTCTTCACCACCTGACACAGAAAAAGGAATGCAGTCGGTAGGATATTTTTAATTCTTTTGCTTCTAAGGGAGTTAGTTATCTAGTAAGTTCCTCTTGTGGCATGCAATAGACAACCAGAACAGCTACAGGAGAGAGTCATTTTTGTTGTCAGCGGTAGTTGCATTATCACAAACGCAGAGTAATTCCATTGGCGTCGCATCAAAACGAGTACCTGCCGAAACCCGGGATCGAACCATGGACCTTTAGATCTTCAGTCTAACGCTCTCCCAACTGAGCTATTTCGGCTGACGGCGAAGGTTGCCATTTGCATGTGTTCGTTCACTTCTGCCTCGTTGCCAATTTCACAGTCACCTTCGTCTGATAAGACACAGGGACGCTGAAGGGCGAGCAGCCGATGCAGTGAAGTTCCACACACATTTCTTCAGCTTCCGTCATCGTAACAAGCAAACATGTCGACTCGATTCGTGTGATATTGAATTCGCTGACTTGACGTGACGCCACGCTGACGCTAGAAAACCCGTGCTATATCGATGCCAGGGGCAACTCGTGTGCAGAGAACGAGACACAAGAAGGAGTGAGCCTCTCCACCATATGAGAGGCAGTATCTAGCAGATACACATGGTAAAACATTCGACTTGCGTTAGCTCATAAATTGCTACACGTCATCGTCTGCAAGCTAAAATGGACACATCTGCACTGCCCAGTGAGGCGACACTTGTACTAACACCTGGTGGACGGCTGTGAGACGAGGAGATGAGCTGCGGCTTCTGGGCGCGACTGTAACGCTGCGCCCTCGATCAAATAACACTGCACATTGCTGGTGACCCACGTGTTTAGTAGTGACGCAACTGCTAGGATGCAGCTCAACGTCCGCCTTTTGAGAGCGAGAAAATTTTCGCAGTCGGCAGGACTCGAACGAGAGCGAGAAAATTTTCGCAGTCGGCAGGACTCGAACCTACGCTCCCAGAGGGAATCTGATTTCAAGTCAGACGCCTTAACCACTCGGCCACGACTGCCGGTGGCGGAAGCGACTCCCGACAAGTCAAACCGCCATCTTTAGAAGCAATCTGGTGGCAGAAAACGGCGTGGCCTCACTCTTTGCTCTAGGGTTTCCATTAGCCGTTACGAAAGTGTACTAATTTTCGCCCAGACAGGGACTTGAACCCAGGACCCTTCGGTTGAAAACCTAACGCTCTACCGACTCAGCTACGCGGGCCCACGCACGAGCATTATCGTACAGCTGCGTGGTGTGCGAGTGTTTCGCATGTCGTAATTGCTGGCTTATGGCTCCAATGGCGACTTCACCGA
The DNA here is from genome assembly GCF_023864275.1 of Schistocerca cancellata. Classification (NCBI taxonomy): domain Eukaryota; kingdom Metazoa; phylum Arthropoda; class Insecta; order Orthoptera; family Acrididae; genus Schistocerca; species Schistocerca cancellata. The sequence goes on from NW_026046594.1 coordinate 31,848, forward strand.
CTTCCCACTGACGCACCGCTGACGCTAGTTTTCTGTCGTCTTAAAACGATGGACATACCTCCAAGCAGCTGCGAGATCTTAAGAAAAGAAAAAAAAAAAAAAAAAACGCTGCACTACTGCTTTTGCCGCACTCGAATGATTGAAATTGCGATTCTTAAAAAGAAAATGAAATGTTAGCTCTGTCCAACACTTTCGAGCACATCTGTGTACTCACCATCTCAGCGACGGCTTTCTGCAGTCCCAGCGTCAGTGCGAGGTGAACCGATAGGCACAGTAAGCAGCGGTCGTCGCGAAAACTCAGTATTCTTAAAACGGAAATTTTCGTCTTGTTGAGAATGGCGTCACTGGTTGCACCCGCATTCGCCCACGCATGTCACATGTGTGCGAAAACGTTTGCTCCTCTTTACGCAAAATCGCACGCAGCCGGTAGGATTCGAACCTACGCTCCCAGAGGGAATCTGATTTCGAGTCAGACGCCTTAACCACTCGGCCACGACTGCCGTTAGCGCGGTGTTCTCCCGACACATGCAACTGCTACCGTTTAAAACACTGTGGTGTCAGAAAACGGCGTAGCTGCATTATTTTCCGTAGCGTTTCCGCCGCTACCAGACGAATCGTTACCAAAGTATTAAAATTTCCGCCCGAACAGGGACTTGAACCCTGGACCCTTAGGTTAAAAGCCTAATGCTCTACCGACTGAGCTATCCGGGCTCACACAAGGGTGCAAAATCTCCTACGATGCACAACTATACATTGACTCATGTCCTTTACTGTTGTGCAATCGCTGCATGGGGCCGTTACTAATAAAACGTCGCCTAAATGCTGTCTACAAACTTATCGCGCTAAGCCCGTAACACACTATCGAAGACTGCTGACACACGATGCAACAACAAATTGCACCAGCTGTTACGTCTCATACGTTGGAGCAGAGAATTTACGTGTTTTGTCGACACTCACTGGGCAATTGGAAAATTCACAAGCATTTCGAATGCAATGTTTCCCACGCTTTCGCTCATTTCACGGTTCCGTTGAAGACGTTCTTCACCACCTGACACAGAAAAAGGAATGCAGTCGGTAGGATATTTTTAATTCTTTTGCTTCTAAGGGAGTTAGTTGTCTAGTAAGTTCCTCTTATGGCATGCAATAGACAACCAGAACAGCTACAGGAGAGAGTCATTTTTGTTGTCAGCGGTAGTTGCATTATCACAAACGCAGAGTAATTCCATTGGCGTCGCACCAAAACGAGTACCTGCCGAAACCCGGGATCGAACCAGGGACCTTTAGATCTTCAGTCTAACGCTCTCCCAACTGAGCTATTTCGGCTGACGTCGAAGGTTGCCATTTGCATGTGTTCGTTCACTTCTGCCTCGCTGCCAATTTCACAGTCACCTTCGTCTGATAAGACACAGGGACGCTGAAGGGCGAGCAGCCGATGCAGTGAAGTTCCACACACATTTCTTCAGCTTCCGTCATCGTAACAAGCAAACATGTCGACTCGATTCGTGTGATATTGAATTCGCTGACTTGACGTGACGCCACGCTGACGCTAGAAAACCCGTGCTATATCGATGCCAGGGGCAACTCGTGTGCAGAGAACGAGACACAAGAAGGAGTGAGCCTCTCCACCATATGAGAGGCAGTATCTAGCAGATACACACGGTAAAACATTCGACTTGCGTTAGCTCATAAATTGCTACATGTCATCGTCTGTAAGCTAAAATGGACACATCTGCACTGCCCAGTGAGGCGACACTTGTACTAACACCTGGTGGACGGCTGTGAGACGAGGAGATGAGCTGCGGCTTCTGGGCGCGACTGTAACGCTGCGCCCTCGATCAAATAACACTGCACATTGCTGGTGACCCGCGTGTTTAGTAGTGACGCAACTGCTAGGATGCAGCTCAACGTCCGCCTTTTGAGAGCGAGAAAATTTTCGCAGTCGGCAGGACTCGAACCTACGCTCCCAGAGGGAATCTGATTTCAAGTCAGACGCCTTAACCACTCGGCCACGACTGCCGGTGGCGGAAGCGACTCCCGACAAGTGAAACCGCCATCCTTAGACGCAATCTGATGGCAGAAGACGGCGTTGCCTCGCTCTTTCCTGTAGGGTTTCCATTAGCCGTTAAGAAAGTGTATTAATTTTTCGCCTAGACAGGGACTTGAACCCAGGACCGTTTGGTGGAAAACCTAACGCTCTACCGACTCAGCTATGCGGGCCCACGCACGAGCATTATCGTACAGCTGCGTGGTGTGCGAGTGATTCGCATTTCGTAATTACTGGCTTATGGCTCCAATGGCGACTTCACCGACTTCCCACTGACGCACCGCTGACGCTAGTTTTCTGTCGTCTTAAAACGATGGACATACCTCCAAGCAGCTGCGAGATCTTAAGAAAAGAAAAAAAAAAAAAAAAACGCTGCACTACTGCTTTTGCCGCACTCGAATGATTGAAATTGCGATTCTTAAAAAGAAAATGAAATGTTAGCTCTGTCCAACACTTTCGAGCACATCTGTGTACTCACCATCTCAGCGACGGCTTTCTGCAGTCCCAGCGTCAGTGCGAGGTGAACCGATAGGCACAGTAAGCAGCGGTCGTCGCGAAAACTCAGTATTCTTAAAACGGAAATTTTCGTCTTGTTGAGAATGGCGTCACTGGTTGCACCCGCATTCGCCCACGCATGTCACATGTGTGCGAAAACGTTTGCTCCTCTTTACGCAAAATCGCACGCAGCCGGTAGGATTCGAACCTACGCTCCCAGAGGGAATCTGATTTCGAGTCAGACGCCTTAACCACTCGGCCACGACTGCCGTTAGCGCGGTGTTCTCCCGACACATGCAACTGCTACCGTTTAAAACACTGTGGTGTCAGAAAACGGCGTAGCTGCATTATTTTCCGTAGCGTTTCCGCCGCTACCAGACGAATCGTTACCAAAGTATTAAAATTTCCGCCCGAACAGGGACTTGAACCCTGGACCCTTAGGTTAAAAGCCTAATGCTCTACCGACTGAGCTATCCGGGCTCACACAAGGGTGCAAAATCTCCTACGATGCACAACTATACATTGACTCATGTCCTTTACTGTTGTGCAATCGCTGCATGGGGCCGTTACTAATAAAACGTCGCCTAAATGCTGTCTACAAACTTATCGCGCTAAGCCCGTAACACACTATCGAAGACTGCTGACACACGATGCAACAACAAATTGCACCAGCTGTTACGTCTCATACGTTGGAGCAGAGAATTTACGTGTTTTGTCGACACTCACTGGGCAATTGGAAAATTCACAAGCATTTCGAATGCAATGTTTCCCACGCTTTCGCTCATTTCACGGTTCCGTTGAAGACGTTCTTCACCACCTGACACAGAAAAAGGAATGCAGTCGGTAGGATATTTTTAATTCTTTTGCTTCTAAGGGAGTTAGTTGTCTAGTAAGTTCCTCTTATGGCATGCAATAGACAACCAGAACAGCTACAGGAGAGAGTCATTTTTGTTGTCAGCGGTAGTTGCATTATCACAAACACAGAGTAATTCCATTGGCGTCGCACCAAAACGAGTACCTGCCGAAACCCGGGATCGAACCAGGGACCTTTAGATCTTCAGTCTAACGCTCTCCCAACTGAGCTATTTCGGCTGACGTCGAAGGTTGCCATTTGCATGTGTTCGTTCACTTCTGCCTCGCTGCCAATTTCACAGTCACCTTCGTCTGATAAGACACAGGGACGCTGAAGGGCGAGCAGCCGATGCAGTGAAGTTCCACACACATTTCTTCAGCTTCCGTCATCGTAACAAGCAAACATGTCGACTCGATTCGTGTGATATTGAATTCGCTGACTTGACGTGACGCCACGCTGACGCTAGAAAACCCGTGCTATATCGATGCCAGGGGCAACTCGTGTGCAGAGAACGAGACACAAGAAGGAGTGAGCCTCTCCACCATATGAGAGGCAGTATCTAGCAGATACACACGGTAAAACATTCGACTTGCGTTAGCTCATAAATTGCTACATGTCATCGTCTGTAAGCTAAAATGGACACATCTGCACTGCCCAGTGAGGCGACACTTGTACTAACACCTGGTGGACGGCTGTGAGACGAGGAGATGAGCTGCGGCTTCTGGGCGCGACTGTAACGCTGCGCCCTCGATCAAATAACACTGCACATTGCTGGTGACCCGCGTGTTTAGTAGTGACGCAACTGCTAGGATGCAGCTCAACGTCCGCCTTTTGAGAGCGAGAAAATTTTCGCAGTCGGCAGGACTCGAACCTACGCTCCCAGAGGGAATCTGATTTCAAGTCAGACGCCTTAACCACTCGGCCACGACTGCCGGTGGCGGAAGCGACTCCCTACAAGTCAAACCGCCATCTTTAGAAGCAATCTGGTGGCAGAAAACGGCGTGGCCTCACTCTTTGCTCTAGGGTTTCCATTAGCCGTTACGAAAGTGTACTAATTTTCGCCCAGACAGGGACTTGAACCCAGGACCCTTCGGTTGAAAACCTAACGCTCTACCGACTCAGCTACGCGGGCCCACGCACGAGCATTATCGTACAGCTGCGTGGTGTGCGAGTGTTTCGCATGTCGTAATTGCTGGCTTATGGCTCCAATGGCGACTTCACCGACTTCCCACTGACGCACCGCTGACGCTAGTTTTCTGTCGTCTTAAAACGATGGACATACCTCCAAGCAGCTGCGAGATCTTAAGAAAAGAAAAAAAAAAAAAAAACGCTGCACTACTGCTTTTGCCGCACTCGAATGATTGAAATTGCGATTCTTAAAAAGAAAATGAAATGTTAGCTCTGTCCAACACTTTCGAGCACATCTGTGTACTCACCATCTCAGCGACGGCTTTCTGCAGTCCCAGCGTCAGTGCGAGGTGAACCGATAGGCACAGTAAGCAGCGGTCGTCGCGAAAACTCAGTATTCTTAAAACGGAAATTTTCGTCTTGTTGAGAATGGCGTCACTGGTTGCACCCGCATTCGCCCACGCATGTCACATGTGTGCGAAAACGTTTGCTCCTCTTTACGCAAAATCGCACGCAGCCGGTAGGATTCGAACCTACGCTCCCAGAGGGAATCTGATTTCGAGTCAGACGCCTTAACCACTCGGCCACGACTGCCGTTAGCGCGGTGTTCTCCCGACACATGCAACTGCTACCGTTTAAAACACTGTGGTGTCAGAAAACGGCGTAGCTGCATTATTTTCCGTAGCGTTTCCGCCGCTACCAGACGAATCGTTACCAAAGTATTAAAATTTCCGCCCGAACAGGGACTTGAACCCTGGACCCTTAGGTTAAAAGCCTAATGCTCTACCGACTGAGCTATCCGGGCTCACACAAGGGTGCAAAATCTCCTACGATGCACAACTATACATTGACTCATGTCCTTTACTGTTGTGCAATCGCTGCATGGGGCCGTTACTAATAAAACGTCGCCTAAATGCTGTCTACAAACTTATCGCGCTAAGCCCGTAACACACTATCGAAGACTGCTGACACACGATGCAACAACAAATTGCACCAGCTGTTACGTCTCATACGTTGGAGCAGAGAATTTACGTGTTTTGTCGACACTCACTGGGCAATTGGAAAATTCACAAGCATTTCGAATGCAATGTTTCCCACGCTTTCGCTCATTTCACGGTTCCGTTGAAGACGTTCTTCACCACCTGACACAGAAAAAGGAATGCAGTCGGTAGGATATTTTTAATTCTTTTGCTTCTAAGGGAGTTAGTTGTCTAGTAAGTTCCTCTTATGGCATGCAATAGACAACCAGAACAGCTACAGGAGAGAGTCATTTTTGTTGTCAGCGGTAGTTGCATTATCACAAACGCAGAGTAATTCCATTGGCGTCGCACCAAAACGAGTACCTGCCGAAACCCGGGATCGAACCAGGGACCTTTAGATCTTCAGTCTAACGCTCTCCCAACTGAGCTATTTCGGCTGACGTCGAAGGTTGCCATTTGCATGTGTTCGTTCACTTCTGCCTCGCTGCCAATTTCACAGTCACCTTCGTCTGATAAGACACAGGGACGCTGAAGGGCGAGCAGCCGATGCAGTGAAGTTCCACACACATTTCTTCAGCTTCCGTCATCGTAACAAGCAAACATGTCGACTCGATTCGTGTGATATTGAATTCGCTGACTTGACGTGACGCCACGCTGACGCTAGAAAACCCGTGCTATATCGATGCCAGGGGCAACTCGTGTGCAGAGAACGAGACACAAGAAGGAGTGAGCCTCTCCACCATATGAGAGGCAGTATCTAGCAGATACACACGGTAAAACATTCGACTTGCGTTAGCTCATAAATTGCTACATGTCATCGTCTGTAAGCTAAAATGGACACATCTGCACTGCCCAGTGAGGCGACACTTGTACTAACACCTGGTGGACGGCTGTGAGACGAGGAGATGAGCTGCGGCTTCTGGGCGCGACTGTAACGCTGCGCCCTCGATCAAATAACACTGCACATTGCTGGTGACCCGCGTGTTTAGTAGTGACGCAACTGCTAGGATGCAGCTCAACGTCCGCCTTTTGAGAGCGAGAAAATTTTCGCAGTCGGCAGGACTCGAACCTACGCTCCCAGAGGGAATCTGATTTCAAGTCAGACGCCTTAACCACTCGGCCACGACTGCCGGTGGCGGAAGCGACTCCCGACAAGTCAAACCGCCATCTTTAGAAGCAATCTGGTGGCAGAAAACGGCGTGGCCTCACTCTTTGCTCTAGGGTTTCCATTAGCCGTTACGAAAGTGTACTAATTTTCGCCCAGACAGGGACTTGAACCCAGGACCCTTCGGTTGAAAACCTAACGCTCTACCGACTCAGCTACGCGGGCCCACGCACGAGCATTATCGTACAGCTGCGTGGTGTGCGAGTGTTTCGCATGTCGTAATTGCTGGCTTATGGCTCCAATGGCGACTTCACCGACTTCCCACTGACGCACCGCTGACGCTAGTTTTCTGTCGTCTTAAAACGATGGACATACCTCCAAGCAGCTGCGAGATCTTAAGAAAAGAAAAAAAAAAAAAAAACGCTGCACTACTGCTTTTGCCGCACTCGAATGATTGAAATTGCGATTCTTAAAAAGAAAATGAAATGTTAGCTCTGTCCAACACTTTCGAGCACATCTGTGTACTCACCATCTCAGCGACGGCTTTCTGCAGTCCCAGCGTCAGTGCGAGGTGAACCGATAGGCACAGTAAGCAGCGGTCGTCGCGAAAACTCAGTATTCTTAAAACGGAAATTTTCGTCTTGTTGAGAATGGCGTCACTGGTTGCACCCGCATTCGCCCACGCATGTCACATGTGTGCGAAAACGTTTGCTCCTCTTTACGCAAAATCGCACGCAGCCGGTAGGATTCGAACCTACGCTCCCAGAGGGAATCTGATTTCGAGTCAGACGCCTTAACCACTCGGCCACGACTGCCGTTAGCGCGGTGTTCTCCCGACACATGCAACTGCTACCGTTTAAAACACTGTGGTGTCAGAAAACGGCGTAGCTGCATTATTTTCCGTAGCGTTTCCGCCGCTACCAGACGAATCGTTACCAAAGTATTAAAATTTCCGCCCGAACAGGGACTTGAACCCTGGACCCTTAGGTTAAAAGCCTAATGCTCTACCGACTGAGCTATCCGGGCTCACACAAGGGTGCAAAATCTCCTACGATGCACAACTATACATTGACTCATGTCCTTTACTGTTGTGCAATCGCTGCATGGGGCCGTTACTAATAAAACGTCGCCTAAATGCTGTCTACAAACTTATCGCGCTAAGCCCGTAACACACTATCGAAGACTGCTGACACACGATGCAACAACAAATTGCACCAGCTGTTACGTCTCATACGTTGGAGCAGAGAATTTACGTGTTTTGTCGACACTCACTGGGCAATTGGAAAATTCACAAGCATTTCGAATGCAATGTTTCCCACGCTTTCGCTCATTTCACGGTTCCGTTGAAGACGTTCTTCACCACCTGACACAGAAAAAGGAATGCAGTCGGTAGGATATTTTTAATTCTTTTGCTTCTAAGGGAGTTAGTTGTCTAGTAAGTTCCTCTTATGGCATGCAATAGACAACCAGAACAGCTACAGGAGAGAGTCATTTTTGTTGTCAGCGGTAGTTGCATTATCACAAACGCAGAGTAATTCCATTGGCGTCGCACCAAAACGAGTACCTGCCGAAACCCGGGATCGAACCAGGGACCTTTAGATCTTCAGTCTAACGCTCTCCCAACTGAGCTATTTCGGCTGACGTCGAAGGTTGCCATTTGCATGTGTTCGTTCACTTCTGCCTCGCTGCCAATTTCACAGTCACCTTCGTCTGATAAGACACAGGGACGCTGAAGGGCGAGCAGCCGATGCAGTGAAGTTCCACACACATTTCTTCAGCTTCCGTCATCGTAACAAGCAAACATGTCGACTCGATTCGTGTGATATTGAATTCGCTGACTTGACGTGACGCCACGCTGACGCTAGAAAACCCGTGCTATATCGATGCCAGGGGCAACTCGTGTGCAGAGAACGAGACACAAGAAGGAGTGAGCCTCTCCACCATATGAGAGGCAGTATCTAGCAGATACACACGGTAAAACATTCGACTTGCGTTAGCTCATAAATTGCTACATGTCATCGTCTGTAAGCTAAAATGGACACATCTGCACTGCCCAGTGAGGCGACACTTGTACTAACACCTGGTGGACGGCTGTGAGACGAGGAGATGAGCTGCGGCTTCTGGGCGCGACTGTAACGCTGCGCCCTCGATCAAATAACACTGCACATTGCTGGTGACCCGCGTGTTTAGTAGTGACGCAACTGCTAGGATGCAGCTCAACGTCCGCCTTTTGAGAGCGAGAAAATTTTCGCAGTCGGCAGGACTCGAACCTACGCTCCCAGAGGGAATCTGATTTCAAGTCAGACGCCTTAACCACTCGGCCACGACTGCCGGTGGCGGAAGCGACTCCCGACAAGTCAAACCGCCATCTTTAGAAGCAATCTGGTGGCAGAAAACGGCGTGGCCTCACTCTTTGCTCTAGGGTTTCCATTAGCCGTTACGAAAGTGTACTAATTTTCGCCCAGACAGGGACTTGAACCCAGGACCCTTCGGTTGAAAACCTAACGCTCTACCGACTCAGCTACGCGGGCCCACGCACGAGCATTATCGTACAGCTGCGTGGTGTGCGAGTGTTTCGCATGTCGTAATTGCTGGCTTATGGCTCCAATGGCGACTTCACCGACTTCCCACTGACGCACCGCTGACGCTAGTTTTCTGTCGTCTTAAAACGATGGACATACCTCCAAGCAGCTGCGAGATCTTAAGAAAAGAAAAAAAAAAAAAAAACGCTGCACTACTGCTTTTGCCGCACTCGAATGATTGAAATTGCGATTCTTAAAAAGAAAATGAAATGTTAGCTCTGTCCAACACTTTCGAGCACATCTGTGTACTCACCATCTCAGCGACGGCTTTCTGCAGTCCCAGCGTCAGTGCGAGGTGAACCGATAGGCACAGTAAGCAGCGGTCGTCGCGAAAACTCAGTATTCTTAAAACGGAAATTTTCGTCTTGTTGAGAATGGCGTCACTGGTTGCACCCGCATTCGCCCACGCATGTCACATGTGTGCGAAAACGTTTGCTCCTCTTTACGCAAAATCGCACGCAGCCGGTAGGATTCGAACCTACGCTCCCAGAGGGAATCTGATTTCGAGTCAGACGCCTTAACCACTCGGCCACGACTGCCGTTAGCGCGGTGTTCTCCCGACACATGCAACTGCTACCGTTTAAAACACTGTGGTGTCAGAAAACGGCGTAGCTGCATTATTTTCCGTAGCGTTTCCGCCGCTACCAGACGAATCGTTACCAAAGTATTAAAATTTCCGCCCGAACAGGGACTTGAACCCTGGACCCTTAGGTTAAAAGCCTAATGCTCTACCGACTGAGCTATCCGGGCTCACACAAGGGTGCAAAATCTCCTACGATGCACAACTATACATTGACTCATGTCCTTTACTGTTGTGCAATCGCTGCATGGGGCCGTTACTAATAAAACGTCGCCTAAATGCTGTCTACAAACTTATCGCGCTAAGCCCGTAACACACTATCGAAGACTGCTGACACACGATGCAACAACAAATTGCACCAGCTGTTACGTCTCATACGTTGGAGCAGAGAATTTACGTGTTTTGTCGACACTCACTGGGCAATTGGAAAATTCACAAGCATTTCGAATGCAATGTTTCCCACGCTTTCGCTCATTTCACGGTTCCGTTGAAGACGTTCTTCACCACCTGACACAGAAAAAGGAATGCAGTCGGTAGGATATTTTTAATTCTTTTGCTTCTAAGGGAGTTAGTTGTCTAGTAAGTTCCTCTTATGGCATGCAATAGACAACCAGAACAGCTACAGGAGAGAGTCATTTTTGTTGTCAGCGGTAGTTGCATTATCACAAACGCAGAGTAATTCCATTGGCGTCGCACCAAAACGAGTACCTGCCGAAACCCGGGATCGAACCAGGGACCTTTAGATCTTCAGTCTAACGCTCTCCCAACTGAGCTATTTCGGCTGACGTCGAAGGTTGCCATTTGCATGTGTTCGTTCACTTCTGCCTCGCTGCCAATTTCACAGTCACCTTCGTCTGATAAGACACAGGGACGCTGAAGGGCGAGCAGCCGATGCAGTGAAGTTCCACACACATTTCTTCAGCTTCCGTCATCGTAACAAGCAAACATGTCGACTCGATTCGTGTGATATTGAATTCGCTGACTTGACGTGACGCCACGCTGACGCTAGAAAACCCGTGCTATATCGATGCCAGGGGCAACTCGTGTGCAGAGAACGAGACACAAGAAGGAGTGAGCCTCTCCACCATATGAGAGGCAGTATCTAGCAGATACACACGGTAAAACATTCGACTTGCGTTAGCTCATAAATTGCTACATGTCATCGTCTGTAAGCTAAAATGGACACATCTGCACTGCCCAGTGAGGCGACACTTGTACTAACACCTGGTGGACGGCTGTGAGACGAGGAGATGAGCTGCGGCTTCTGGGCGCGACTGTAACGCTGCGCCCTCGATCAAATAACACTGCACATTGCTGGTGACCCGCGTGTTTAGTAGTGACGCAACTGCTAGGATGCAGCTCAACGTCCGCCTTTTGAGAGCGAGAAAATTTTCGCAGTCGGCAGGACTCGAACCTACGCTCCCAGAGGGAATCTGATTTCAAGTCAGACGCCTTAACCACTCGGCCACGACTGCCGGTGGCGGAAGCGACTCCCGACAAGTCAAACCGCCATCTTTAGAAGCAATCTGGTGGCAGAAAACGGCGTGGCCTCACTCTTTGCTCTAGGGTTTCCATTAGCCGTTACGAAAGTGTACTAATTTTCGCCCAGACAGGGACTTGAACCCAGGACCCTTCGGTTGAAAACCTAACGCTCTACCGACTCAGCTACGCGGGCCCACGCACGAGCATTATCGTACAGCTGCGTGGTGTGCGAGTGTTTCGCATGTCGTAATTGCTGGCTTATGGCTCCAATGGCGACTTCACCGACTTCCCACTGACGCACCGCTGACGCTAGTTTTCTGTCGTCTTAAAACGATGGACATACCTCCAAGCAGCTGCGAGATCTTAAGAAAAGAAAAAAAAAAAAAAAAACGCTGCACTACTGCTTTTGCCGCACTCGAATGATTGAAATTGCGATTCTTAAAAAGAAAATGAAATGTTAGCTCTGTCCAACACTTTCGAGCACATCTGTGTACTCACCATCTCAGCGACGGCTTTCTGCAGTCCCAGCGTCAGTGCGAGGTGAACCGATAGGCACAGTAAGCAGCGGTCGTCGCGAAAACTCAGTATTCTTAAAACGGAAATTTTCGTCTTGTTGAGAATGGCGTCACTGGTTGCACCCGCATTCGCCCACGCATGTCACATGTGTGCGAAAACGTTTGCTCCTCTTTACGCAAAATCGCACGCAGCCGGTAGGATTCGAACCTACGCTCCCAGAGGGAATCTGATTTCGAGTCAGACGCCTTAACCACTCGGCCACGACTGCCGTTAGCGCGGTGTTCTCCCGACACATGCAACTGCTACCGTTTAAAACACTGTGGTGTCAGAAAACGGCGTAGCTGCATTATTTTCCGTAGCGTTTCCGCCGCTACCAGACGAATCGTTACCAAAGTATTAAAATTTCCGCCCGAACAGGGACTTGAACCCTGGACCCTTAGGTTAAAAGCCTAATGCTCTACCGACTGAGCTATCCGGGCTCACACAAGGGTGCAAAATCTCCTACGATGCACAACTATACATTGACTCATGTCCTTTACTGTTGTGCAATCGCTGCATGGGGCCGTTACTAATAAAACGTCGCCTAAATGCTGTCTACAAACTTATCGCGCTAAGCCCGTAACACACTATCGAAGACTGCTGACACACGATGCAACAACAAATTGCACCAGCTGTTACGTCTCATACGTTGGAGCAGAGAATTTACGTGTTTTGTCGACACTCACTGGGCAATTGGAAAATTCACAAGCATTTCGAATGCAATGTTTCCCACGCTTTCGCTCATTTCACGGTTCCGTTGAAGACGTTCTTCACCACCTGACACAGAAAAAGGAATGCAGTCGGTAGGATATTTTTAATTCTTTTGCTTCTAAGGGAGTTAGTTGTCTAGTAAGTTCCTCTTATGGCATGCAATAGACAACCAGAACAGCTACAGGAGAGAGTCATTTTTGTTGTCAGCGGTAGTTGCATTATCACAAACGCAGAGTAATTCCATTGGCGTCGCACCAAAACGAGTACCTGCCGAAACCCGGGATCGAACCAGGGACCTTTAGATCTTCAGTCTAACGCTCTCCCAACTGAGCTATTTCGGCTGACGTCGAAGGTTGCCATTTGCATGTGTTCGTTCACTTCTGCCTCGCTGCCAATTTCACAGTCACCTTCGTCTGATAAGACACAGGGACGCTGAAGGGCGAGCAGCCGATGCAGTGAAGTTCCACACACATTTCTTCAGCTTCCGTCATCGTAACAAGCAAACATGTCGACTCGATTCGTGTGATATTGAATTCGCTGACTTGACGTGACGCCACGCTGACGCTAGAAAACCCGTGCTATATCGATGCCAGGGGCAACTCGTGTGCAGAGAACGAGACACAAGAAGGAGTGAGCCTCTCCACCATATGAGAGGCAGTATCTAGCAGATACACACGGTAAAACATTCGACTTGCGTTAGCTCATAAATTGCTACATGTCATCGTCTGTAAGCTAAAATGGACACATCTGCACTGCCCAGTGAGGCGACACTTGTACTAACACCTGGTGGACGGCTGTGAGACGAGGAGATGAGCTGCGGCTTCTGGGCGCGACTGTAACGCTGCGCCCTCGATCAAATAACACTGCACATTGCTGGTGACCCGCGTGTTTAGTAGTGACGCAACTGCTAGGATGCAGCTCAACGTCCGCCTTTTGAGAGCGAGAAAATTTTCGCAGTCGGCAGGACTCGAACCTACGCTCCCAGAGGGAATCTGATTTCAAGTCAGACGCCTTAACCACTCGGCCACGACTGCCGGTGGCGGAAGCGACTCCCGACAAGTCAAACCGCCATCTTTAGAAGCAATCTGGTGGCAGAAAACGGCGTGGCCTCACTCTTTGCTCTAGGGTTTCCATTAGCCGTTACGAAAGTGTACTAATTTTCGCCCAGACAGGGACTTGAACCCAGGACCCTTCGGTTGAAAACCTAACGCTCTACCGACTCAGCTACGCGGGCCCACGCACGAGCATTATCGTACAGCTGCGTGGTGTGCGAGTGTTTCGCATGTCGTAATTGCTGGCTTATGGCTCCAATGGCGACTTCACCGACTTCCCACTGACGCACCGCTGACGCTAGTTTTCTGTCGTCTTAAAACGATGGACATACCTCCAAGCAGCTGCGAGATCTTAAGAAAAGAAAAAAAAAAAAAAACGCTGCACTACTGCTTTTGCCGCACTCGAATGATTGAAATTGCGATTCTTAAAAAGAAAATGAAATGTTAGCTCTGTCCAACACTTTCGAGCACATCTGTGTACTCACCATCTCAGCGACGGCTTTCTGCAGTCCCAGCGTCAGTGCGAGGTGAACCGATAGGCACAGTAAGCAGCGGTCGTCGCGAAAACTCAGTATTCTTAAAACGGAAATTTTCGTCTTGTTGAGAATGGCGTCACTGGTTGCACCCGCATTCGCCCACGCATGTCACATGTGTGCGAAAACGTTTGCTCCTCTTTACGCAAAATCGCACGCAGCCGGTAGGATTCGAACCTACGCTCCCAGAGGGAATCTGATTTCGAGTCAGACGCCTTAACCACTCGGCCACGACTGCCGTTAGCGCGGTGTTCTCCCGACACATGCAACTGCTACCGTTTAAAACACTGTGGTGTCAGAAAACGGCGTAGCTGCATTATTTTCCGTAGCGTTTCCGCCGCTACCAGACGAATCGTTACCAAAGTATTAAAATTTCCGCCCGAACAGGGACTTGAACCCTGGACCCTTAGGTTAAAAGCCTAATGCTCTACCGACTGAGCTATCCGGGCTCACACAAGGGTGCAAAATCTCCTACGATGCACAACTATACATTGACTCATGTCCTTTACTGTTGTGCAATCGCTGCATGGGGCCGTTACTAATAAAACGTCGCCTAAATGCTGTCTACAAACTTATCGCGCTAAGCCCGTAACACACTATCGAAGACTGCTGACACACGATGCAACAACAAATTGCACCAGCTGTTACGTCTCATACGTTGGAGCAGAGAATTTACGTGTTTTGTCGACACTCACTGGGCAATTGGAAAATTCACAAGCATTTCGAATGCAATGTTTCCCACGCTTTCGCTCATTTCACGGTTCCGTTGAAGACGTTCTTCACCACCTGACACAGAAAAAGGAATGCAGTCGGTAGGATATTTTTAATTCTTTTGCTTCTAAGGGAGTTAGTTGTCTAGTAAGTTCCTCTTATGGCATGCAATAGACAACCAGAACAGCTACAGGAGAGAGTCATTTTTGTTGTCAGCGGTAGTTGCATTATCACAAACGCAGAGTAATTCCATTGGCGTCGCACCAAAACGAGTACCTGCCGAAACCCGGGATCGAACCAGGGACCTTTAGATCTTCAGTCTAACGCTCTCCCAACTGAGCTATTTCGGCTGACGTCGAAGGTTGCCATTTGCATGTGTTCGTTCACTTCTGCCTCGCTGCCAATTTCACAGTCACCTTCGTCTGATAAGACACAGGGACGCTGAAGGGCGAGCAGCCGATGCAGTGAAGTTCCACACACATTTCTTCAGCTTCCGTCATCGTAACAAGCAAACATGTCGACTCGATTCGTGTGATATTGAATTCGCTGACTTGACGTGACGCCACGCTGACGCTAGAAAACCCGTGCTATATCGATGCCAGGGGCAACTCGTGTGCAGAGAACGAGACACAAGAAGGAGTGAGCCTCTCCACCATATGAGAGGCAGTATCTAGCAGATACACACGGTAAAACATTCGACTTGCGTTAGCTCATAAATTGCTACATGTCATCGTCTGTAAGCTAAAATGGACACATCTGCACTGCCCAGTGAGGCGACACTTGTACTAACACCTGGTGGACGGCTGTGAGACGAGGAGATGAGCTGCGGCTTCTGGGCGCGACTGTAACGCTGCGCCCTCGATCAAATAACACTGCACATTGCTGGTGACCCGCGTGTTTAGTAGTGACGCAACTGCTAGGATGCAGCTCAACGTCCGCCTTTTGAGAGCGAGAAAATTTTCGCAGTCGGCAGGACTCGAACCTACGCTCCCAGAGGGAATCTGATTTCAAGTCAGACGCCTTAACCACTCGGCCACGACTGCCGGTGGCGGAAGCGACTCCCGACAAGTCAAACCGCCATCTTTAGAAGCAATCTGGTGGCAGAAAACGGCGTGGCCTCACTCTTTGCTCTAGGGTTTCCATTAGCCGTTACGAAAGTGTACTAATTTTCGCCCAGACAGGGACTTGAACCCAGGACCCTTCGGTTGAAAACCTAACGCTCTACCGACTCAGCTACGCGGGCCCACGCACGAGCATTATCGTACAGCTGCGTGGTGTGCGAGTGTTTCGCATGTCGTAATTGCTGGCTTATGGCTCCAATGGCGACTTCACCGACTTCCCACTGACGCACCGCTGACGCTAGTTTTCTGTCGTCTTAAAACGATGGACATACCTCCAAGCAGCTGCGAGATCTTAAGAAAAGAAAAAAAAAAAAAAAAACGCTGCACTACTGCTTTTGCCGCACTCGAATGATTGAAATTGCGATTCTTAAAAAGAAAATGAAATGTTAGCTCTGTCCAACACTTTCGAGCACATCTGTGTACTCACCATCTCAGCGACGGCTTTCTGCAGTCCCAGCGTCAGTGCGAGGTGAACCGATAGGCACAGTAAGCAGCGGTCGTCGCGAAAACTCAGTATTCTTAAAACGGAAATTTTCGTCTTGTTGAGAATGGCGTCACTGGTTGCACCCGCATTCGCCCACGCATGTCACATGTGTGCGAAAACGTTTGCTCCTCTTTACGCAAAATCGCACGCAGCCGGTAGGATTCGAACCTACGCTCCCAGAGGGAATCTGATTTCGAGTCAGACGCCTTAACCACTCGGCCACGACTGCCGTTAGCGCGGTGTTCTCCCGACACATGCAACTGCTACCGTTTAAAACACTGTGGTGTCAGAAAACGGCGTAGCTGCATTATTTTCCGTAGCGTTTCCGCCGCTACCAGACGAATCGTTACCAAAGTATTAAAATTTCCGCCCGAACAGGGACTTGAACCCTGGACCCTTAGGTTAAAAGCCTAATGCTCTACCGACTGAGCTATCCGGGCTCACACAAGGGTGCAAAATCTCCTACGATGCACAACTATACATTGACTCATGTCCTTTACTGTTGTGCAATCGCTGCATGGGGCCGTTACTAATAAAACGTCGCCTAAATGCTGTCTACAAACTTATCGCGCTAAGCCCGTAACACACTATCGAAGACTGCTGACACACGATGCAACAACAAATTGCACCAGCTGTTACGTCTCATACGTTGGAGCAGAGAATTTACGTGTTTTGTCGACACTCACTGGGCAATTGGAAAATTCACAAGCATTTCGAATGCAATGTTTCCCACGCTTTCGCTCATTTCACGGTTCCGTTGAAGACGTTCTTCACCACCTGACACAGAAAAAGGAATGCAGTCGGTAGGATATTTTTAATTCTTTTGCTTCTAAGGGAGTTAGTTGTCTAGTAAGTTCCTCTTATGGCATGCAATAGACAACCAGAACAGCTACAGGAGAGAGTCATTTTTGTTGTCAGCGGTAGTTGCATTATCACAAACGCAGAGTAATTCCATTGGCGTCGCACCAAAACGAGTACCTGCCGAAACCCGGGATCGAACCAGGGACCTTTAGATCTTCAGTCTAACGCTCTCCCAACTGAGCTATTTCGGCTGACGTCGAAGGTTGCCATTTGCATGTGTTCGTTCACTTCTGCCTCGCTGCCAATTTCACAGTCACCTTCGTCTGATAAGACACAGGGACGCTGAAGGGCGAGCAGCCGATGCAGTGAAGTTCCACACACATTTCTTCAGCTTCCGTCATCGTAACAAGCAAACATGTCGACTCGATTCGTGTGATATTGAATTCGCTGACTTGACGTGACGCCACGCTGACGCTAGAAAACCCGTGCTATATCGATGCCAGGGGCAACTCGTGTGCAGAGAACGAGACACAAGAAGGAGTGAGCCTCTCCACCATATGAGAGGCAGTATCTAGCAGATACACACGGTAAAACATTCGACTTGCGTTAGCTCATAAATTGCTACATGTCATCGTCTGTAAGCTAAAATGGACACATCTGCACTGCCCAGTGAGGCGACACTTGTACTAACACCTGGTGGACGGCTGTGAGACGAGGAGATGAGCTGCGGCTTCTGGGCGCGACTGTAACGCTGCGCCCTCGATCAAATAACACTGCACATTGCTGGTGACCCGCGTGTTTAGTAGTGACGCAACTGCTAGGATGCAGCTCAACGTCCGCCTTTTGAGAGCGAGAAAATTTTCGCAGTCGGCAGGACTCGAACCTACGCTCCCAGAGGGAATCTGATTTCAAGTCAGACGCCTTAACCACTCGGCCACGACTGCCGGTGGCGGAAGCGACTCCCGACAAGTCAAACCGCCATCTTTAGAAGCAATCTGGTGGCAGAAAACGGCGTGGCCTCACTCTTTGCTCTAGGGTTTCCATTAGCCGTTACGAAAGTGTACTAATTTTCGCCCAGACAGGGACTTGAACCCAGGACCCTTCGGTTGAAAAACCTAACGCTCTACCGACTCAGCTACGCGGGCCCACGCACGAGCATTATCGTACAGCTGCGTGGTGTGCGAGTGTTTCGCATGTCGTAATTGCTGGCTTATGGCTCCAATGGCGACTTCACCGACTTCCCACTGACGCACCGCTGACGCTAGTTTTCTGTCGTCTTAAAACGATGGACATACCTCCAAGCAGCTGCGAGATCTTAAGAAAAGAAAAAAAAAAAAAAAACGCTGCACTACTGCTTTTGCCGCACTCGAATGATTGAAATTGCGATTCTTAAAAAGAAAATGAAATGTTAGCTCTGTCCAACACTTTCGAGCACATCTGTGTACTCACCATCTCAGCGACGGCTTTCTGCAGTCCCAGCGTCAGTGCGAGGTGAACCGATAGGCACAGTAAGCAGCGGTCGTCGCGAAAACTCAGTATTCTTAAAACGGAAATTTTCGTCTTGTTGAGAATGGCGTCACTGGTTGCACCCGCATTCGCCCACGCATGTCACATGTGTGCGAAAACGTTTGCTCCTCTTTACGAAAATCGCACGCAGCCGGTAGGATTCGAACCTACGCTCCCAGAGGGAATCTGATTTCGAGTCAGACGCCTTAACCACTCGGCCACGACTGCCGTTAGCGCGGTGTTCTCCCGACACATGCAACTGCTACCGTTTAAAACACTGTGGTGTCAGAAAACGGCGTAGCTGCATTATTTTCCGTAGCGTTTCCGCCGCTACCAGACGAATCGTTACCAAAGTATTAAAATTTCCGCCCGAACAGGGACTTGAACCCTGGACCCTTAGGTTAAAAGCCTAATGCTCTACCGACTGAGCTATCCGGGCTCACACAAGGGTGCAAAATCTCCTACGATGCACAACTATACATTGACTCATGTCCTTTACTGTTGTGCAATCGCTGCATGGGGCCGTTACTAATAAAACGTCGCCTAAATGCTGTCTACAAACTTATCGCGCTAAGCCCGTAACACACTATCGAAGACTGCTGACACACGATGCAACAACAAATTGCACCAGCTGTTACGTCTCATACGTTGGAGCAGAGAATTTACGTGTTTTGTCGACACTCACTGGGCAATTGGAAAATTCACAAGCATTTCGAATGCAATGTTTCCCACGCTTTCGCTCATTTCACGGTTCCGTTGAAGACGTTCTTCACCACCTGACACAGAAAAAGGAATGCAGTCGGTAGGATATTTTTAATTCTTTTGCTTCTAAGGGAGTTAGTTGTCTAGTAAGTTCCTCTTATGGCATGCAATAGACAACCAGAACAGCTACAGGAGAGAGTCATTTTTGTTGTCAGCGGTAGTTGCATTATCACAAACGCAGAGTAATTCCATTGGCGTCGCACCAAAACGAGTACCTGCCGAAACCCGGGATCGAACCAGGGACCTTTAGATCTTCAGTCTAACGCTCTCCCAACTGAGCTATTTCGGCTGACGTCGAAGGTTGCCATTTGCATGTGTTCGTTCACTTCTGCCTCGCTGCCAATTTCACAGTCACCTTCGTCTGATAAGACACAGGGACGCTGAAGGGCGAGCAGCCGATGCAGTGAAGTTCCACACACATTTCTTCAGCTTCCGTCATCGTAACAAGCAAACATGTCGACTCGATTCGTGTGATATTGAATTCGCTGACTTGACGTGACGCCACGCTGACGCTAGAAAACCCGTGCTATATCGATGCCAGGGGCAACTCGTGTGCAGAGAACGAGACACAAGAAGGAGTGAGCCTCTCCACCATATGAGAGGCAGTATCTAGCAGATACACACGGTAAAACATTCGACTTGCGTTAGCTCATAAATTGCTACATGTCATCGTCTGTAAGCTAAAATGGACACATCTGCACTGCCCAGTGAGGCGACACTTGTACTAACACCTGGTGGACGGCTGTGAGACGAGGAGATGAGCTGCGGCTTCTGGGCGCGACTGTAACGCTGCGCCCTCGATCAAATAACACTGCACATTGCTGGTGACCCGCGTGTTTAGTAGTGACGCAACTGCTAGGATGCAGCTCAACGTCCGCCTTTTGAGAGCGAGAAAATTTTCGCAGTCGGCAGGACTCGAACCTGCGCTCCCAGAGGGAATCTGATTTCAAGTCAGACGCCTTAACCACTCGGCCACGACTGCCGGTGGCGGAAGCGACTCCCGACAAGTCAAACCGCCATCTTTAGAAGCAATCTGGTGGCAGAAAACGGCGTGGCCTCACTCTTTGCTCTAGGGTTTCCATTAGCCGTTACGAAAGTGTACTAATTTTCGCCCAGACAGGGACTTGAACCCAGGACCCTTCGGTTGAAAACCTAACGCTCTACCGACTCAGCTACGCGGGCCCACGCACGAGCATTATCGTACAGCTGCGTGGTGTGCGAGTGTTTCGCATGTCGTAATTGCTGGCTTATGGCTCCAATGGCGACTTCACCGACTTCCCACTGACGCACCGCTGACGCTAGTTTTCTGTCGTCTTAAAACGATGGACATACCTCCAAGCAGCTGCGAGATCTTAAGAAAAGAAAAAAAAAAAAAAACGCTGCACTACTGCTTTTGCCGCACTCGAATGATTGAAATTGCGATTCTTAAAAAGAAAATGAAATGTTAGCTCTGTCCAACACTTTCGAGCACATCTGTGTACTCACCATCTCAGCGACGGCTTTCTGCAGTCCCAGCGTCAGTGCGAGGTGAACCGATAGGCACAGTAAGCAGCGGTCGTCGCGAAAACTCAGTATTCTTAAAACGGAAATTTTCGTCTTGTTGAGAATGGCGTCACTGGTTGCACCCGCATTCGCCCACGCATGTCACATGTGTGCGAAAACGTTTGCTCCTCTTTACGCAAAATCGCACGCAGCCGGTAGGATTCGAACCTACGCTCCCAGAGGGAATCTGATTTCGAGTCAGACGCCTTAACCACTCGGCCACGACTGCCGTTAGCGCGGTGTTCTCCCGACACATGCAACTGCTACCGTTTAAAACACTGTGGTGTCAGAAAACGGCGTAGCTGCATTATTTTCCGTAGCGTTTCCGCCGCTACCAGACGAATCGTTACCAAAGTATTAAAATTTCCGCCCGAACAGGGACTTGAACCCTGGACCCTTAGGTTAAAAGCCTAATGCTCTACCGACTGAGCTATCCGGGCTCACACAAGGGTGCAAAATCTCCTACGATGCACAACTATACATTGACTCATGTCCTTTACTGTTGTGCAATCGCTGCATGGGGCCGTTACTAATAAAACGTCGCCTAAATGCTGTCTACAAACTTATCGCGCTAAGCCCGTAACACACTATCGAAGACTGCTGACACACGATGCAACAACAAATTGCACCAGCTGTTACGTCTCATACGTTGGAGCAGAGAATTTACGTGTTTTGTCGACACTCACTGGGCAATTGGAAAATTCACAAGCATTTCGAATGCAATGTTTCCCACGCTTTCGCTCATTTCACGGTTCCGTTGAAGACGTTCTTCACCACCTGACACAGAAAAAGGAATGCAGTCGGTAGGATATTTTTAATTCTTTTGCTTCTAAGGGAGTTAGTTGTCTAGTAAGTTCCTCTTATGGCATGCAATAGACAACCAGAACAGCTACAGGAGAGAGTCATTTTTGTTGTCAGCGGTAGTTGCATTATCACAAACGCAGAGTAATTCCATTGGCGTCGCACCAAAACGAGTACCTGCCGAAACCCGGGATCGAACCAGGGACCTTTAGATCTTCAGTCTAACGCTCTCCCAACTGAGCTATTTCGGCTGACGTCGAAGGTTGCCATTTGCATGTGTTCGTTCACTTCTGCCTCGCTGCCAATTTCACAGTCACCTTCGTCTGATAAGACACAGGGACGCTGAAGGGCGAGCAGCCGATGCAGTGAAGTTCCACACACATTTCTTCAGCTTCCGTCATCGTAACAAGCAAACATGTCGACTCGATTCGTGTGATATTGAATTCGCTGACTTGACGTGACGCCACGCTGACGCTAGAAAACCCGTGCTATATCGATGCCAGGGGCAACTCGTGTGCAGAGAACGAGACACAAGAAGGAGTGAGCCTCTCCACCATATGAGAGGCAGTATCTAGCAGATACACACGGTAAAACATTCGACTTGCGTTAGCTCATAAATTGCTACATGTCATCGTCTGTAAGCTAAAATGGACACATCTGCACTGCCCAGTGAGGCGACACTTGTACTAACACCTGGTGGACGGCTGTGAGACGAGGAGATGAGCTGCGGCTTCTGGGCGCGACTGTAACGCTGCGCCCTCGATCAAATAACACTGCACATTGCTGGTGACCCGCGTGTTTAGTAGTGACGCAACTGCTAGGATGCAGCTCAACGTCCGCCTTTTGAGAGCGAGAAAATTTTCGCAGTCGGCAGGACTCGAACCTACGCTCCCAGAGGGAATCTGATTTCAAGTCAGACGCCTTAACCACTCGGCCACGACTGCCGGTGGCGGAAGCGACTCCCGACAAGTCAAACCGCCATCTTTAGAAGCAATCTGGTGGCAGAAAACGGCGTGGCCTCACTCTTTGCTCTAGGGTTTCCATTAGCCGTTACGAAAGTGTACTAATTTTCGCCCAGACAGGGACTTGAACCCAGGACCCTTCGGTTGAAAACCTAACGCTCTACCGACTCAGCTACGCGGGCCCACGCACGAGCATTATCGTACAGCTGCGTGGTGTGCGAGTGTTTC